>NW_028296408.1:0-82500 GCF_964197995.2 Scardinius erythrophthalmus
ACGGGGAATCCCCCCCCCCCCCCCCCCCCCCCCCCCCCAATACACCACACCCCAGGACAGTACGGCATATCTCTGAACCGTCTGATATCAATCTCACACACACCCAGGACAGTACGGGCATATCTCTGAACCGTCTGATATCAGTATCTCACACACACTCAGGACAGTATGGCATAACCTCTGAACCGTCTGATATCTCTCACACCACTCAGGACAGTATGGCATATCTCTGAACCGTCTGATATCAGTATCTCACACACACACTCAGGACAGTATGGCATATCTCTGAACCGTCTGATATCAGTATCTCACACACACCCAGGACAGTACGGCATATCTCTGAACCGTCTGATATCAGTATCTCACACACACACTCAGGACAGTATGGCATATCTCTGAACCGTCTGATATCAGTATCTCACACACACACTCAGGACAGTACGGCATATCTCTGAACCGTCTGATATCAGTATCTCACACACACACTCAGGACAGTATGGCATATCTCTGAACCGTCTGATATCAGTATCTCACACACACACTCAGGACAGTACGGCATATCTCTGAACCGTCTGATATCAGTATCTCACACACACACTCAGGACAGTATGGCATATCTCTGAACCGTCTGATATCAGTATCTCACACACACACTCAGGACAGTATGACATATCTCTGAACCGTCTGATATCAGTATCTCACACACACTCAGGACAGTATGACATATCTCTGAACCGTCTGATATCAGTATCTCACACACACACTCAGGACAGTATGGCATACCTCTGAACCGTCTGATATCAGTATCTCACACACACTCAGGACAGTACGGCATATCTCTGAACCGTCTGATATCAGTATCTCACACACACACTCAGGACAGTATGACATATCTCTGAACCGTCTGATATCAGTATCTCACACACACTCAGGACAGTATGACATATCTCTGAACCGTCTGATATCAGTATCTCACACACACTCAGGACAGTACGGCATATCTCTGAACCGTCTGATATCAGTATCTCACACACACACTCAGGACAGTACGGCATATCTCTGAACCGTCTGATATCAGTATCTCACACACACACTCAGGACAGTATGACATATCTCTGAACCGTCTGATATCAGTATCTCACACACACTCAGGACAGTATGACATATCTCTGAACCGGTCTGATATCAGTATCTCACACACACACTCAGGACAGTATGGCATACCTCTGAACCGTCTGATATCAGTATCTCACACACACTCAGGACAGTACGGCATATCTCTGAACCGTCTGATATCAGTATCTCACACACACACTCAGGACAGTATGGCATACCTCTGAACCGTCTGATATCAGTATCTCACACACACTCAGGACAGTATGACATATCTCTGAACCGTCTGATATCAGTATCTCACACACACACTCAGGACAGTATGGCATACCTCTGAACCGTCTGATATCAGTATCTCACACACACACTCAGGACAGTACGGCATATCTCTGAACCGTCTGATATCAATATCTCACACACACTCAGGACAGTATGACATATCTCTGAACCGTCTGATATCAGTATCTCACACACACACTCAGGACAGTATGGCATACCTCTGAACCGTCTGATATCAGTATCTCACACACACTCAGGACAGTATGGCATATCTCTGAACCGTCTGATATCAGTATCTCACACACACTCAGGACAGTATGGCATATCTCTGAACCGTCTGATATCAGTATCTCACACACACTCAGGACAGTACGGCATACCTCTGAACCGTCTGATATCAGTATCTCACACACACTCAGGACAGTACGGCATATCTCTGAACCGTCTGATATCAGTATCTCACACACACTCAGGACAGTATGGCATATCTCTGAACCGTCTGAAATCAATATCTCACACACACTCAGGACAGTATGACATATCTCTGAACCGTCTGATATCAATATCTCACACACACTCAGGACAGTACGGCATATCTCTGAACCGTCTGATATCAGTATCTCACACACACTCAGGACAGTACGGCATATCTCTGAACCGTCTGATATCAGTATCTCACACACACTCAGGACAGTATGACATATCTCTGAACCGTCTGATATCAATATCTCACACACACTCAGGACAGTACGGCATATCTCTGAACCGTCTGATATCAGTATCTCACACACACTCAGGACAGTATGGCATATCTCTGAACCGTCTGATATCAATATCTCACACACACTCAGGACAGTATGGCATATCTCTGAACCGTCTGATATCAGTATCTCACACACACTCAGGACAGTATGACATATCTCTGAACCGTCTGATATCAGTATCTCACACACACACTCAGGACAGTATGGCATATCTCTGAACCGTCTGATATCAGTATCTCACACACACTCAGGACAGTATGGCATATCTCTGAACCGTCTGATATCAGTATCTCACACACACACTCAGGACAGTATGGCATATCTCTGAACCGTCTGATATCAGTATCTCACACACACTCAGGACAGTATGACATATCTCTGAACCGTCTGATATCAATATCTCACACACACTCAGGACAGTATGGCATATCTCTGAACCGTCTGATATCAGTATCTCACACACACTCAGGACAGTATGGCATATCTCTGAACCGTCTGATATCAGTATCTCACACACACTCAGGACAGTACGGCATATCTCTGAACCGTCTGATATCAGTATCTCACACACACTCAGGACAGTATGGCATATCTCTGAACCGTCTGATATCAGTATCTCACACACACTCAGGACAGTACGGCATATCTCTGAACCGTCTGATATCAATATCTCACACACACACTCAGGACAGTATGGCATATCTCTGAACCGTCTGATATCAGTATCTCACACACACTCAGGACAGTACGGCATATCTCTGAACCGTCTGATATCAATATCTCACACACACACTCAGGACAGTATGGCATATCTCTGAACCGTCTGATATCAGTATCTCACACACACTCAGGACAGTATGACATATCTCTGAACCGTCTGATATCAGTATCTCACACACACTCAGGACAGTATGGCATATCTCTGAACCGTCTGATATCGGTATCTCACACACACACTCAGGACAGTATGGCATATCTCTGAACCGTCTGATATCAGTATCTCACACACACTCAGGACAGTACGGCATATCTCTGAACCGTCTGATATCAGTATCTCACACACACACAGGACAGTATGGCATATCTCTGAACCGTCTGATATCAGTATCTCACACACACTCAGGACAGTATGGCATATCTCTGAACCGTCTGATATCAGTATCTCACACACACTCAGGACAGTATGACATATCTCTGAACCGTCTGATATCAGTATCTCACACACACTCAGGACAGTACGGCATATCTCTGAACCGTCTGATATCAATATCTCACACACACACTCAGGACAGTATGGCATATCTCTGAACCGTCTGATATCAGTATCTCACACACACTCAGGACAGTATGACATATCTCTGAACCGTCTGATATCAGTATCTCACACACACACAGGACAGTATGGCATATCTCTGAACCGTCTGATATCAGTATCTCACACACACTCAGGACAGTATGGCATATCTCTGAACCGTCTGATATCAGTATCTCACACACACTCAGGACAGTATGACATATCTCTGAACCGTCTGATATCAGTATCTCACACACACTCAGGACAGTACGGCATATCTCTGAACCGTCTGATATCAGTATCTCACACACACTCAGGACAGTACGGCATATCTCTGAACCGTCTGATATCAATATCTCACACACACACTCAGGACAGTACGGCATATCTCTGAACCGTCTGATATCAGTATCTCACACACACTCAGGACAGTATGACATATCTCTGAACCGTCTGATATCAGTATCTCACACACACACTCAGGACAGTATGACATATCTCTGAACCGTCTGATATCAGTATCTCACACACACACAGGACAGTATGGCATATCTCTGAACCGTCTGATATCAGTATCTCACACACACTCAGGACAGTATGGCATATCTCTGAACCGTCTGATATCAGTATCTCACACACACTCAGGACAGTATGGCATATCTCTGAACCGTCTGATATCAGTATCTCACACACACACAGGACAGTATGGCATATCTCTGAACCGTCTGATATCAGTATCTCACACACACACTCAGGACAGTATGGCATATCTCTGAACCGTCTGATATCAATATCTCACACACACACTCAGGACAGTATGGCATATCTCTGAACCGTCTGATATCAGTATCTCACACACACTCAGGACAGTACGGCATATCTCTGAACCGTCTGATATCAATATCTCACACACACTCAGGACAGTACGGCATATCTCTGAACCGTCTGATATCAGTATCTCACACACACTCAGGACAGTATGACATATCTCTGAACCGTCTGATATCAGTATCTCACACACACACAGGACAGTATGGCATATCTCTGAACCGTCTGATATCAGTATCTCACACACACACTCAGGACAGTATGGCATACCTCTGAACCGTCTGATATCAGTATCTCACACACACTCAGGACAGTATGGCATATCTCTGAACTGTCTGATATCAGTATCTCACACACACACAGGACAGTATGGCATATCTCTGAACCGTCTGATATCAGTATCTCACACACACACTCAGGACAGTATGGCATACCTCTGAACCGTCTGATATCAGTATCTCACACACACTCAGGACAGTACGGCATATCTCTGAACCGTCTGATATCAATATCTCACACACACACTCAGGACAGTATGGCATATCTCTGAACCGTCTGATATCAGTATCTCACACACACTCAGGACAGTATGGCATATCTCTGAACCGTCTGATATCAGTATCTCACACACACTCAGGACAGTATGACATATCTCTGAACCGTCTGATATCAGTATCTCACACACACACAGGACAGTACGGCATATCTCTGAACCGTCTGATATCAGTATCTCACACACACACTCAGGACAGTATGGCATACCTCTGAACCGTCTGATATCAGTATCTCACACACACTCAGGACAGTATGGCATATCTCTGAACCGTCTGATATCAGTATCTCACACACACTCAGGACAGTATGGCATATCTCTGAACCGTCTGATATCAGTATCTCACACACACTCAGGACAGTATGACATATCTCTGAACCGTCTGATATCAGTATCTCACACACACTCAGGACAGTACGGCATATCTCTGAACCGTCTGATATCAGTATCTCACACACACACTCAGGACAGTATGGCATACCTCTGAACCGTCTGATATCAGTATCTCACACACACTCAGGACAGTATGGCATATCTCTGAACCGTCTGATATCAGTATCTCACACACACACTCAGGACAGTATGGCATATCTCTGAACCGTCTGATATCAATATCTCACACACACTCAGGACAGTATGGCATATCTCTGAACCGTCTTATATCAATATCTCACACACACACTCAGGACAGTATGGCATACCTCTGAACCGTCTGATATCAATATCTCACACACACACTCAGGACAGTATGGCATATCTCTGAACCGTCTGATATCAATATCTCACACACACACTCAGGACAGTATGGCATACCTCTGAACCGTCTGATATCAGTATCTCACACACACTCAGGACAGTACGGCATATCTCTGAACCGTCTGATATCAGTATCTCACACACACACACTCAGGACAGTACGGCATATCTCTGAACCGTCTGATATCAGTATCTCACACACACTCAGGACAGTATGACATATCTCTGAACCGTCTGATATCAGTATCTCACACACACTCAGGACAGTATGACATATCTCTGAACCGTCTGATATCAGTATCTCACACACACTCAGGACAGTACGGCATATCTCTGAACCGTCTGATATCAGTATCTCACACACACTCAGGACAGTACGGCATACCTCTGAACCGTCTGATATCAGTATCTCACACACACTCAGGACAGTACGGCATACCTCTGAACCGTCTGATATCAGTATCTCACACACACTCAGGACAGTACGGCATATCTCTGAACCGTCTGATATCAGTATCTCACACACACTCAGGACAATATGGCATATCTCTGAACCGTCTGATATCAGTATCTCACACACACTCAGGACAGTATGGCATACCTCTGAACCGTCTGATATCAGTATCTCACACACACTCAGGACAGTATGGCATACCTCTGAACCGTCTGATATCAGTATCTCACACACACTCAGGACAGTATGGCATATCTCTGAACCGTCTGATATCAGTATCTCACACACACTCAGGACAGTATGGCATATCTCTGAACCGTCTGATATCAGTATCTCACACACACACTCAGGACAGTACGACATATCTCTGAACCGTCTGATATCAATATCTCACACACACACTCAGGACAGTACGACATATCTCTGAACCGTCTGATATCAATATCTCACACACACACTCAGGACAGTACGACATATCTCTGAACCGTCTGATATCAATATCTCACACACACACTCAGGACAGTACGACATATCTCTGAACCGTCTGATATCAATATCTCACACACACACTCAGGACAGTATGGCATATCTCTGAACCGTCTGATATCAGTATCTCACACACACACTCAGGACAGTATGACATATCTCTGAACCGTCTGATATCAGTATCTCACACACACTCAGGACAGTATGGCATACCTCTGAACCGTCTGATATCAGTATCTCACACACACTCAGGACAGTACGGCATATCTCTGAACCGTCTGATATCAGTATCTCACACACACTCAGGACAGTACGGCATATCTCTGAACCGTCTGATATCAGTATCTCACACACACTCAGGACAGTATGACATATCTCTGAACCGTCTGATATCAGTATCTCACACACACTCAGGACAGTACGGCATATCTCTGAACCGTCTGATATCAGTATCTCACACACACTCAGGACAGTACGGCATATCTCTGAACCGTCTGATATCAGTATCTCACACACACTCAGGACAGTACGGCATACCTCTGAACCGTCTGATATCAGTATCTCACACACACTCAGGACAGTACGGCATACCTCTGAACCGTCTGATATCAGTATCTCACACACACTCAGGACAGTATGACATATCTCTGAACCGTCTGATATCAGTATCTCACACACACTCAGGACAGTACGGCATACCTCTGAACCGTCTGATATCAGTATCTCACACACACTCAGGACAGTACGGCATATCTCTGAACCGTCTGATATCAGTATCTCACACACACTCAGGACAGTACGGCATATCTCTGAACCGTCTGATATCAGTATCTCACACACACTCAGGACAGTACGGCATATCTCTGAACCGTCTGATATCAGTATCTCACACACACTCAGGACAGTATGACATATCTCTGAACCGTCTGATATCAGTATCTCACACACACTCAGGACAGTACGACATATCTCTGAACCGTCTGATATCAGTATCTCACACACACTCAGGACAGTATGACATATCTCTGAACCGTCTGATATCAGTATCTCACACACACACTCAGGACAGTATGACATATCTCTGAACCGTCTGATATCAGTATCTCACACACACTCAGGACAGTATGACATATCTCTGAACCGTCTGATATCAGTATCTCACACACACTCAGGACAGTATGACATATCTCTGAACCGTCTGATATCAGTATCTCACACACACTCAGGACAGTATGACATATCTCTGAACCGTCTGATATCAGTATCTCACACACACTCAGGACAGTATGACATATCTCTGAACCGTCTGATATCAGTATCTCACACACACACTCAGGACAGTACGACATATCTCTGAACCGTCTGATATCAGTATCTCACACACACTCAGGACAGTACGGCATATCTCTGAACCGTCTGATATCAGTATCTCACACACACTCAGGACAGTATGGCATATCTCTGAACCGTCTGATATCAGTATCTCACACACACTCAGGACAGTATGGCATATCTCTGAACCGTCTGATATCAGTATCTCACACACACACTCAGGACAGTATGGCATACCTCTGAACCGTCTGATATCAGTATCTCACACACACTCAGGACAGTATGGCATATCTCTGAACCGTCTGATATCAGTATCTCACACACACTCAGGACAGTACGACATATCTCTGAACCGTCTGATATCAGTATCTCACACACACTCAGGACAGTATGGCATATCTCTGAACCGTCTGATATCAGTATCTCACACACACTCAGGACAGTATGGCATATCTCTGAACCGTCTGATATCAGTATCTCACACACACTCAGGACAGTATGGCATACCTCTGAACCGTCTGATATCAGTATCTCACACACACTCAGGACAGTATGGCATATCTCTGAACCGTCTGATATCAGTATCTCACACACACTCAGGACAGTACGACATATCTCTGAACCGTCTGATATCAGTATCTCACACACACTCAGGACAGTATGACATATCTCTGAACCGTCTGATATCAGTATCTCACACACACTCAGGACAGTATGACATATCTCTGAACCGTCTGATATCAGTATCTCACACACACTCAGGACAGTACGACATATCTCTGAACCGTCTGATATCAGTATCTCACACACACTCAGGACAGTATGGCATACCTCTGAACCGTCTGATATCAGTATCTCACACACACTCAGGACAGTATGGCATATCTCTGAACCGTCTGATATCAGTATCTCACACACACTCAGGACAGTATGGCATACCTCTGAACCGTCTGATATCAGTATCTCACACACACTCAGGACAGTATGACATATCTCTGAACCGTCTGATATCAATATCTCACACACACTCAGGACAGTACGACATATCTCTGAACCGTCTGATATCAGTATCTCACACACACACTCAGGACAGTATGACATATCTCTGAACCGTCTGATATCAGTATCTCACACACACTCAGGACAGTACGGCATATCTCTGAACCGTCTGATATCAGTATCTCACACACACTCAGGACAGTACGGCATATCTCTGAACCGTCTGATATCAGTATCTCACACACACTCAGGACAGTATGGCATATCTCTGAACCGTCTGATATCAATATCTCACACACACTCAGGACAGTACGGCATATCTCTGAACCGTCTGATATCAATATCTCACACACACTCAGGACAGTACGACATATCTCTGAACCGTCTGATATCAGTATCTCACACACACTCAGGACAGTACGGCATATCTCTGAACCGTCTGATATCAATATCTCACACACACTCAGGACAGTACGGCATATCTCTGAACCGTCTGATATCAGTATCTCACACACACTCAGGACAGTATGGCATATCTCTGAACCGTCTGATATCAATATCTCACACACACTCAGGACAGTATGACATATCTCTGAACCGTCTGATATCAGTATCTCACACACACACTCAGGACAGTATGGCATATCTCTGAACCGTCTGATATCAATATCTCACACACACTCAGGACAGTATGACATATCTCTGAACCGTCTGATATCAGTATCTCACACACACTCAGGACAGTATGGCATATCTCTGAACCGTCTGATATCAGTATCTCACACACACACTCAGGACAGTATGGCATATCTCTGAACCGTCTGATATCAGTATCTCACACACACTCAGGACAGTATGGCATATCTCTGAACCGTCTGATATCAATATCTCACACACACTCAGGACAGTACGGCATATATCTGAACCGTCTGATATCAGTATCTCACACACACACTCAGGACAGTATGGCATATCTCTGAACCGTCTGATATCAATATCTCACACACACTCAGGACAGTATGACATATCTCTGAACCGTCTGATATCAGTATCTCACACACACTCAGGACAGTATGACATATCTCTGAACCGTCTGATATCAGTATCTCACACACACTCAGGACAGTATGGCATATCTCTGAACCGTCTGATATCAGTATCTCACACACACACTCAGGACAGTATGACATATCTCTGAACCGTCTGATATCAGTATCTCACACACACACTCAGGACAGTATGGCATACCTCTGAACCGTCTGATATCAGTATCTCACACACACTCAGGACAGTATGGCATATCTCTGAACCGTCTGATATCAGTATCTCACACACACTCAGGACAGTACGGCATATCTCTGAACCGTCTGATATCAGTATCTCACACACACACACTCAGGACAGTATGACATATCTCTGAACCGTCTGATATCAGTATCTCACACACACACTCAGGACAGTATGGCATATCTCTGAACCGTCTGATATCAGTATCTCACACACACACTCAGGACAGTATGACATATCTCTGAACCGTCTGATATCAATATCTCACACACACACTCAGGACAGTATGACATATCTCTGAACCGTCTGATATCAGTATCTCACACACACTCAGGACAGTACGGCATATCTCTGAACCGTCTGATATCAGTATCTCACACACACACTCAGGACAGTATGACATATCTCTGAACCGTCTGATATCAATATCTCACACACACACTCAGGACAGTATGACATATCTCTGAACCGTCTGATATCAGTATCTCACACACACTCAGGACAGTACGGCATATCTCTGAACCGTCTGATATCAGTATCTCACACACACTCAGGACAGTATGACATATCTCTGAACCGTCTGATATCAGTATCTCACACACACTCAGGACAGTACGGCATATCTCTGAACCGTCTGATATCAGTATCTCACACACACACTCAGGACAGTATGGCATACCTCTGAACCGTCTGATATCAGTATCTCACACACACCCAGGACAGTACGGCATATCTCTGAACCGTCTGATATCAGTATCTCACACACACTCAGGACAGTACGGCATATCTCTGAACCGTCTGATATCAGTATCTCACACACACACTCAGGACAGTATGGCATACCTCTGAACCGTCTGATATCAGTATCTCACACACACCCAGGACAGTACGGCATATCTCTGAACCGTCTGATATCAGTATCTCACACACACCCAGGACAGTACGGCATATCTCTGAACCGTCTGATATCAGTATCTCACACACACTCAGGACAGTACGGCATATCTCTGAACCGTCTGATATCAGTATCTCACACACACACTCAGGACAGTATGACATATCTCTGAACCGTCTGATATCAGTATCTCACACACACTCAGGACAGTACGGCATATCTCTGAACCGTCTGATATCAATATCTCACACACACTCAGGACAGTATGGCATACCTCTGAACCGTCTGATATCAGTATCTCACACACACCCAGGACAGTACGGCATATCTCTGAACCGTCTGATATCAGTATCTCACACACACACTCAGGACAGTATGACATATCTCTGAACCGTCTGATATCAGTATCTCACACACACACTCAGGACAGTACGGCATATCTCTGAACCGTCTGATATCAGTATCTCACACACACACTCAGGACAGTATGACATATCTCTGAACCGTCTGATATCAGTATCTCACACACACACTCAGGACAGTATGACATATCTCTGAACCGTCTGATATCAGTATCTCACACACACACTCAGGACAGTATGACATATCTCTGAACCGTCTGATATCAGTATCTCACACACACACTCAGGACAGTATGACATATCTCTGAACCGTCTGATATCAGTATCTCACACACACACTCAGGACAGTATGGCATATCTCTGAACCGTCTGATATCAGTATCTCACACACACTCAGGACAGTACGGCATATCTCTGAACCGTCTGATATCAGTATCTCACACACTCAGGACAGTATGGCATATCTCTGAACCGTCTGATATCAGTATCTCACACACACACTCAGGACAGTATGACATATCTCTGAACCGTCTGATATCAGTATCTCACACACACACTCAGGACAGTACGGCATATCTCTGAACCGTCTGATATCAGTATCTCACACACACACTCAGGACAGTATGACATATCTCTGAACCGTCTGATATCAGTATCTCACACACACACTCAGGACAGTATGACATATCTCTGAACCGTCTGATATCAGTATCTCACACACACACTCAGGACAGTACGGCAAATCTCTGAACCGTCTGATATCAGTATCTCACACACACACTCAGGACAGTATGACATATCTCTGAACCGTCTGATATCAGTATCTCACACACACACTCAGGACAGTATGGCATACCTCTGAACCGTCTGATATCAGTATCTCACACACACTCAGGACAGTACGGCATATCTCTGAACCGTCTGATATCAGTATCTCACACACACACTCAGGACAGTATGACATATCTCTGAACCGTCTGATATCAGTATCTCACACACACACTCAGGACAGTATGACATATCTCTGAACCGTCTGATATCAGTATCTCACACACACTCAGGACAGTATGACATATCTCTGAACCGTCTGATATCAGTATCTCACACACACTCAGGACAGTATGGCATACCTCTGAACCGTCTGATATCAGTATCTCACACACACTC
Organism: Scardinius erythrophthalmus; assembly: GCF_964197995.2. NCBI lineage: Eukaryota > Metazoa > Chordata > Actinopteri > Cypriniformes > Leuciscidae > Scardinius > Scardinius erythrophthalmus. The sequence goes on from NW_028296408.1 coordinate 12,570, forward strand.
AGGACAGTATGACATATCTCTGAACCGTCTGATATCAGTATCTCACACACACACTCAGGACAGTATGACATATCTCTGAACCGTCTGATATCAGTATCTCACACACACACTCAGGACAGTACGGCATATCTCTGAACCGTCTGATATCAGTATCTCACACACACTCAGGACAGTATGACATATCTCTGAACCGTCTGATATCAGTATCTCACACACACTCAGGACAGTATGACATATCTCTGAACCGTCTGATATCAGTATCTCACACACACTCAGGACAGTATGACATATCTCTGAACCGTCTGATATCAGTATCTCACACACACACTCAGGACAGTACGGCATATCTCTGAACCGTCTGATATCAGTATCTCACACACACACTCAGGACAGTACGACATATCTCTGAACCGTCTGATATCAGTATCTCACACACACACTCAGGACAGTATGGCATATCTCTGAACCGTCTGATATCAGTATCTCACACACACACTCAGGACAGTACGGCATATCTCTGAACCGTCTGATATCAGTATCTCACACACACACTCAGGACAGTATGACATATCTCTGAACCGTCTGATATCAGTATCTCACACACACACTCAGGACAGTACGGCATATCTCTGAACCGTCTGATATCAGTATCTCACACACACTCAGGACAGTATGACATATCTCTGAACCGTCTGATATCAGTATCTCACACACACACTCAGGACAGTACGGCATATCTCTGAACCGTCTGATATCAGTATCTCACACACACACTCAGGACAGTACGACATATCTCTGAACCGTCTGATATCAGTATCTCACACACACACTCAGGACAGTATGACATATCTCTGAACCGTCTGATATCAGTATCTCACACACACACTCAGGACAGTATGGCATACCTCTGAACCGTCCGATATCAGTATCTCACACACACTCAGGACAGTACGGCATATCTCTGAACCGTCTGATATCAGTATCTCACACACACTCAGGACAGTACGGCATACCTCTGAACCGTCTGATATCAGTATCTCACACACACTCAGGACAGTACGGCATATCTCTGAACCGTCTGATATCAGTATCTCACACACACTCAGGACTGTATGGCATATCTCTGAACCGTCTGAAATCAATATCTCACACACACTCAGGACAGTATGACATATCTCTGAACCGTCTGATATCAATATCTCACACACACTCAGGACAGTACGGCATATCTCTGAACCGTCTGATATCAGTATCTCACACACACACTCAGGACAGTATGGCATACCTCTGAACCGTCTGATATCAGTATCTCACACACACTCAGGACAGTACGGCATATCTCTGAACCGTCTGAAATCAATATCTCACACACACTCAGGACAGTATGACATATCTCTGAACCGTCTGATATCAATATCTCACACACACTCAGGACAGTATGACATATCTCTGAACCGTCTGATATCAGTATCTCACACACACTCAGGACAGTACGGCATATCTCTGAACCGTCTGATATCAGTATCTCACACACACTCAGGACAGTATGACATATCTCTGAACCGTCTGATATCAGTATCTCACACACACTCAGGACAGTATGACATATCTCTGAACCGTCTGATATCAATATCTCACACACACCCAGGACAGTACGGCATATCTCTGAACCGTCTGATATCAGTATCTCACACACACTCAGGACAGTATGACATATCTCTGAACCGTCTGATATCAGTATCTCACACACACTCAGGACAGTATGACATATCTCTGAACCGTCTGATATCAATATCTCACACACACCCAGGACAGTACGGCATATCTCTGAACCGTCTGATATCAATATCTCACACACACTCAGGACAGTATGACATATCTCTGAACCGTCTGATATCAGTATCTCACACACACTCAGGACAGTATGGCATATCTCTGAACCGTCTGATATCAGTATCTCACACACACTCAGGACAGTATGACATATCTCTGAACCGTCTGATATCAGTATCTCACACACACTCAGGACAGTATGACATATCTCTGAACCGTCTGATATCAATATCTCACACACACTCAGGACAGTATGGCATATCTCTGAACCGTCTGATATCAGTATCTCACACACACTCAGGACAGTACGGCATATCTCTGAGCCGTCTGATATCAGTATCTCACACACACACTCAGGACAGTATGGCATATCTCTGAACCGTCTGATATCAGTATCTCACACACACACTCAGGACAGTATGGCATACCTCTGAACCGTCTGATATCAATATCTCACACACACACTCAGGACAGTATGGCATACCTCTGAACCGTCTGATATCAGTATCTCACACACACTCAGGACAGTATGACATATCTCTGAACCGTCTGATATCAGTATCTCACACACACTCAGGACAGTACGGCATATCTCTGAACCGTCTGATATCAGTATCTCACACACACACTCAGGACAGTATGGCATATCTCTGAACCGTCTGATATCAGTATCTCACACACACACTCAGGACAGTACGGCATATCTCTGAACCGTCTGATATCAGTATCTCACACACACTCAGGACAGTATGACATATCTCTGAACCGTCTGATATCAGTATCTCCCACACACACTCAGGACAGTACGGCATATCTCTGAACCGTCTGATATCAGTATCTCACACACACACTCAGGACAGTATGGCATACCTCTGAACCGTCTGATATCAATATCTCACACACACTCAGGACAGTATGGCATATCTCTGAACCGTCTGATATCAGTATCTCACACACACACTCAGGACAGTACGGCATATCTCTGAACCGTCTGATATCAGTATCTCACACACACTCAGGACAGTATGACATATCTCTGAACCGTCTGATATCAATATCTCCCACACACTCAGGACAGTATGGCATATCTCTGAACCGTCTGATATCAGTATCTCACACACACACTCAGGACAGTATGGCATACCTCTGAACCGTCTGATATCAGTATCTCACACACACTCAGGACAGTATGGCATATCTCTGAACCGTCTGATATCAGTATCTCCCACACACACTCAGGACAGTACGGCATATCTCTGAACCGTCTGATATCAGTATCTCACACACACTCAGGACAGTATGGCATATCTCTGAACCGTCTGATATCAGTATCTCACACACACTCAGGACAGTATGGCATATCTCTGAACCGTCTGATATCAGTATCTCACACACACTCAGGACAGTATGGCATACCTCTGAACCGTCTGATATCAGTATCTCACACACACTCAGGACAGTATGGCATATCTCTGAACCGTCTGATATCAGTATCTCACACACACTCAGGACAGTATGGCATATCTCTGAACCGTCTGATATCAGTATCTCACACACACTCAGGACAGTATGGCATACCTCTGAACCGTCTGATATCAGTATCTCACACACACTCAGGACAGTATGGCATATCTCTGAACCGTCTGATATCAGTATCTCACACACACTCAGGACAGTATGGCATATCTCTGAACCGTCTGATATCAGTATCTCACACACACTCAGGACAGTATGGCATATCTCTGAACCGTCTGATATCAGTATCTCACACACACTCAGGACAGTACGGCATATCTCTGAACCGTCTGATATCAGTATCTCACACACACTCAGGACAGTATGGCATACCTCTGAACCGTCTGATATCAGTATCTCACACACACTCAGGACAGTATGGCATATCTCTGAACCGTCTGATATCAGTATCTCCCACACACACTCAGGACAGTACGGCATATCTCTGAACCGTCTGATATCAGTATCTCCCACACACACTCAGGACAGTATGGCATACCTCTGAACCGTCTGATATCAGTATCTCACACACACTCAGGACAGTATGACATATCTCTGAACCGTCTGATATCAGTATCTCCCACACACACTCAGGACAGTATGGCATACCTCTGAACCGTCTGATATCAGTATCTCCCACACACACTCAGGACAGTACGGCATATCTCTGAACCGTCTGATATCAGTATCTCACACACACTCAGGACAGTATGGCATATCTCTGAACCGTCTGATATCAGTATCTCACACACACTCAGGACAGTATGGCATATCTCTGAACCGTCTGATATCAGTATCTCACACACACACTCAGGACAGTATGGCATATCTCTGAACCGTCTGATATCAGTATCTCACACACACTCAGGACAGTATGGCATACCTCTGAACCGTCTGATATCAGTATCTCACACACACTCAGGACAGTATGACATATCTCTGAACCGTCTGATATCAGTATCTCCCACACACACTCAGGACAGTATGGCATACCTCTGAACCGTCTGATATCAGTATCTCACACACACTCAGGACAGTATGGCATATCTCTGAACCGTCTGATATCAGTATCTCCCACACACACTCAGGACAGTACGGCATATCTCTGAACCGTCTGATATCAGTATCTCCCACACACACTCAGGACAGTATGGCATACCTCTGAACCGTCTGATATCAGTATCTCACACACACTCAGGACAGTATGACATATCTCTGAACCGTCTGATATCAGTATCTCCCACACACACTCAGGACAGTATGGCATACCTCTGAACCGTCTGATATCAGTATCTCACACACACACTCAGGACAGTATGGCATACCTCTGAACCGTCTGATATCAGTATCTCACACACACACTCAGGACAGTACGGCATATCTCTGAACCGTCTGATATCAGTATCTCACACACACACTCAGGACAGTATGGCATACCTCTGAACCGTCTGATATCAATATCTCACACACACTCAGGACAGTATGGCATATCTCTGAACCGTCTGATATCAGTATCTCACACACACACTCAGGACAGTATGGCATACCTCTGAACCGTCTGATATCAATATCTCACACACACTCAGGACAGTATGGCATATCTCTGAACCGTCTGATATCAGTATCTCACACACACTCAGGACAGTATGACATATCTCTGAACCGTCTGATATCAATATCTCCCACACACTCAGGACAGTATGGCATATCTCTGAACCGTCTGATATCAGTATCTCACACACACTCAGGACAGTATGACATATCTCTGAACCGTCTGATATCAGTATCTCACACACACTCAGGACAGTATGGCATACCTCTGAACCGTCTGATATCAGTATCTCACACACACTCAGGACAGTACGGCATATCTCTGAACCGTCTGATATCAGTATCTCACACACACACTCAGGACAGTATGACATATCTCTGAACCGTCTGATATCAGTATCTCACACACACTCAGGACAGTATGACATATCTCTGAACCGTCTGATATCAGTATCTCACACACACTCAGGACAGTATGGCATATCTCTGAACCGTCTGATATCAGTATCTCACACACACTCAGGACAGTATGGCATATCTCTGAACCGTCTGATATCAGTATCTCACACACACTCAGGACAGTACGGCATACCTCTGAACCGTCTGATATCAATATCTCACACACACCCAGGACAGTACGGCATATCTCTGAACCGTCTGATATCAGTATCTCACACACACCCAGGACAGTACGGCATATCTCTGAACCGTCTGATATCAGTATCTCACACACACTCAGGACAGTACGGCATACCTCTGAACCGTCTGATATCAGTATCTCACACACACTCAGGACAGTACGGCATATCTCTGAACCGTCTGATATCAGTATCTCACACACACTCAGGACAGTATGACATATCTCTGAACCATCTGATATCAGTATCTCACACACACTCAGGACAGTACGGCATACCTCTGAACCGTCTGATATCAGTATCTCACACACACTCAGGACAGTACGACATATCTCTGAACCGTCTGATATCAGTATCTCACACACACTCAGGACAGTATGACATATCTCTGAACCATCTGATATCAGTATCTCACACACACTCAGGACAGTACGGCATACCTCTGAACCGTCTGATATCAGTATCTCACACACACTCAGGACAGTACGACATATCTCTGAACCGTCTGATATCAGTATCTCACACACACTCAGGACAGTACGGCATATCTCTGAACCGTCTGATATCAATATCTCACACACACCCAGGACAGTACGGCATATCTCTGAACCGTCTGATATCAGTATCTCACACACACCCAGGACAGTACGGCATATCTCTGAACCGTCTGATATCAGTATCTCACACACACACTCAGGACAGTACGGCATATCTCTGAACCGTCTGATATCAGTATCTCACACACACTCAGGACAGTACGGCATACCTCTGAACCGTCTGATATCAGTATCTCACACACACTCAGGACAGTACGACATATCTCTGAACCGTCTGATATCAGTATCTCACACACACTCAGGACAGTACGACATATCTCTGAACCGTCTGATATCAGTATCTCACACACACTCAGGACAGTACGGCATATCTCTGAACCGTCTGATATCAGTATCTCACACACACTCAGGACAGTATGACATATCTCTGAACCGTCTGATATCAATATCTCACACACACTCAGGACAGTATGACATATCTCTGAACCGTCTGATATCAGTATCTCACACACACACACTCAGGACAGTACGGCATATCTCTGAACCGTCTGATATCAGTATCTCACACACACTCAGGACAGTATGACATATCTCTGAACCGTCTGATATCAGTATCTCACACACACTCAGGACAGTATGACATATCTCTGAACCGTCTGATATCAATATCTCACACACACTCAGGACAGTATGACATATCTCTGAACCGTCTGATATCAGTATCTCACACACACACACTCAGGACAGTATGGCATATCTCTGAACCGTCTGATATCAGTATCTCACACACACACTCAGGACAGTATGACATATCTCTGAACCGTCTGATATCAGTATCTCACACACACACTCAGGACAGTATGGCATATCTCTGAACCGTCTGATATCAGTATCTCACACACACACTCAGGACAGTATGGCATATCTCTGAACCGTCTGATATCAGTATCTCACACACACTCAGGACAGTATGACATATCTCTGAACCGTCTGATATCAGTATCTCACACACACACTCAGGACAGTATGACATATCTCTGAACCGTCTGATATCAGTATCTCACACACACTCAGGACAGTACGGCATATCTCTGAACCGTCTGATATCAGTATCTCACACACACACTCAGGACAGTATGACATATCTCTGAACCGTCTGATATCAGTATCTCACACACACTCAGGACAGTACGACATATCTCTGAACCGTCTGATATCAGTATCTCACACACACACTCAGGACAGTACGGCATATCTCTGAACCGTCTGATATCAGTATCTCACACACACACTCAGGACAGTATGACATATCTCTGAACCGTCTGATATCAGTATCTCACACACACTCAGGACAGTATGACATATCTCTGAACCGTCTGATATCAGTATCTCACACACACTCAGGACAGTATGGCATATCTCTGAACCGTCTGATATCAGTATCTCACACACACTCAGGACAGTATGACATATCTCTGAACCGTCTGATATCAGTATCTCACACACACTCAGGACAGTATGACATATCTCTGAACCGTCTGATATCAGTATCTCACACACACACTCAGGACAGTACGGCATATCTCTGAACCGTCTGATATCAGTATCTCACACACACACTCAGGACAGTATGACATATCTCTGAACCGTCTGATATCAGTATCTCACACACACACTCAGGACAGTATGGCATACCTCTGAACCGTCTGATATCAGTATCTCACACACACTCAGGACAGTATGGCATACCTCTGAACCGTCTGATATCAGTATCTCACACACACTCAGGACAGTATGACATATCTCTGAACCGTCTGATATCAGTATCTCACACACACACTCAGGACAGTATGACATATCTCTGAACCGTCTGATATCAGTATCTCACACACACACTCAGGACAGTACGGCATATCTCTGAACCGTCTGATATCAGTATCTCACACACACACTCAGGACAGTATGACATATCTCTGAACCGTCTGATATCAGTATCTCACACACACACTCAGGACAGTATGGCATACCTCTGAACCGTCCGATATCAGTATCTCACACACACTCAGGACAGTACGGCATATCTCTGAACCGTCTGATATCAGTATCTCACACACACTCAGGACAGTACGGCATATCTCTGAACCGTCTGATATCAGTATCTCACACACACTCAGGACAGTATGGCATACCTCTGAACCGTCTGATATCAGTATCTCACACACACTCAGGACAGTACGGCATATCTCTGAACCGTCTGATATCAGTATCTCACACACACTCAGGACAGTATGGCATATCTCTGAACCGTCTGAAATCAATATCTCACACACACTCAGGACAGTATGACATATCTCTGAACCGTCTGATATCAATATCTCACACACACTCAGGACAGTATGACATATCTCTGAACCGTCTGATATCAATATCTCACACACACTCAGGACAGTACGGCATATCTCTGAACCGTCTGATATCAGTATCTCACACACACACTCAGGACAGTATGGCATACCTCTGAACCGTCTGATATCAGTATCTCACACACACACTCAGGACAGTATGGCATACCTCTGAACCGTCTGATATCAGTATCTCACACACACTCAGGACAGTATGACATATCTCTGAACCGTCTGATATCAGTATCTCACACACACTCAGGACAGTACGGCATATCTCTGAACCGTCTGATATCAGTATCTCACACACACTCAGGACAGTATGACATATCTCTGAACCGTCTGATATCAATATCTCACACACACTCAGGACAGTACGGCATATCTCTGAACCGTCTGATATCAGTATCTCACACACACACTCAGGACAGTATGGCATACCTCTGAACCGTCTGATATCAGTATCTCACACACACTCAGGACAGTACGGCATATCTCTGAACCGTCTGAAATCAATATCTCACACACACTCAGGACAGTATGACATATCTCTGAACCGTCTGATATCAATATCTCACACACACTCAGGACAGTATGACATATCTCTGAACCGTCTGATATCAGTATCTCACACACACTCAGGACAGTACGGCATATCTCTGAACCGTCTGATATCAGTATCTCACACACACTCAGGACAGTATGACATATCTCTGAACCGTCTGATATCAGTATCTCACACACACTCAGGACAGTATGACATATCTCTGAACCGTCTGATATCAGTATCTCACACACACTCAGGACAGTATGACATATCTCTGAACCGTCTGATATCAATATCTCACACACACTCAGGACAGTATGACATATCTCTGAACCGTCTGATATCAGTATCTCACACACACTCAGGACAGTATGGCATATCTCTGAACCGTCTGATATCAGTATCTCACACACACTCAGGACAGTATGACATATCTCTGAACCGTCTGATATCAGTATCTCACACACACTCAGGACAGTACGGCATATCTCTGAACCGTCTGATATCAGTATCTCACACACACACTCAGGACAGTATGGCATATCTCTGAACCGTCTGATATCAGTATCTCACACACACACTCAGGACAGTACGGCATATCTCTGAACCGTCTGATATCAGTATCTCACACACACTCAGGACAGTATGACATATCTCTGAACCGTCTGATATCAGTATCTCCCACACACACTCAGGACAGTACGGCATATCTCTGAACCGTCTGATATCAGTATCTCACACACACACTCAGGACAGTATGGCATACCTCTGAACCGTCTGATATCAATATCTCACACACACTCAGGACAGTATGGCATATCTCTGAACCGTCTGATATCAGTATCTCACACACACACTCAGGACAGTATGACATATCTCTGAACCGTCTGATATCAGTATCTCACACACACTCAGGACAGTATGACATATCTCTGAACCGTCTGATATCAGTATCTCACACACACTCAGGACAGTACGACATATCTCTGAACCGTCTGATATCAGTATCTCACACACACTCAGGACAGTACGACATATCTCTGAACCGTCTGATATCAATATCTCACACACACTCAGGACAGTACGACATATCTCTGAACCGTCTGATATCAATATCTCACACACACTCAGGACAGTACGGCATATCTCTGAACCGTCTGATATCAATATCTCACACACACTCAGGACAGTATGACATATCTCTGAACCGTCTGATATCAGTATCTCACACACACTCAGGACAGTACGGCATATCTCTGAACCGTCTGATATCAGTATCTCACACACACTCAGGACAGTACGGCATATCTCTGAACCGTCTGATATCAGTATCTCACACACACTCAGGACAGTATGACATATCTCTGAACCGTCTGATATCAGTATCTCACACACACTCAGGACAGTACGGCATATCTCTGAACCGTCTGATATCAATATCTCACACACACTCAGGACAGTACGGCATATCTCTGAACCGTCTGATATCAATATCTCACACACACTCAGGACAGTATGACATATCTCTGAACCGTCTGATATCAATATCTCACACACACTCAGGACAGTACGACATATCTCTGAACCGTCTGATATCAGTATCTCACACACACTCAGGACAGTACGGCATATCTCTGAACCGTCTGATATCAATATCTCACACACACTCAGGACAGTACGACATATCTCTGAACCGTCTGATATCAGTATCTCACACACACTCAGGACAGTACGGCATATCTCTGAACCGTCTGATATCAATATCTCACACACACTCAGGACAGTACGGCATATCTCTGAACCGTCTGATATCAATATCTCACACACACTCAGGACAGTATGACATATCTCTGAACCGTCTGATATCAATATCTCACACACACTCAGGACAGTACGGCATATCTCTGAACCGTCTGATATCAATATCTCACACACACTCAGGACAGTATGACATATCTCTGAACCGTCTGATATCAATATCTCACACACACTCAGGACAGTACGGCATATCTCTGAACCGTCTGATATCAGTATCTCACACACACTCAGGACAGTATGACATATCTCTGAACCGTCTGATATCAGTATCTCACACACACTCAGGACAGTACGGCATATCTCTGAACCGTCTGATATCAATATCTCACACACACTCAGGACAGTACGGCATATCTCTGAACCGTCTGATATCAATATCTCACACACACTCAGGACAGTATGACATATCTCTGAACCGTCTGATATCAATATCTCACACACACTCAGGACAGTACGGCATATCTCTGAACCGTCTGATATCAATATCTCACACACACTCAGGACAGTATGACATATCTCTGAACCGTCTGATATCAATATCTCACACACACTCAGGACAGTACGGCATATCTCTGAACCGTCTGATATCAATATCTCACACACACTCAGGACAGTACGGCATATCTCTGAACCGTCTGATATCAATATCTCACACACACTCAGGACAGTACGGCATATCTCTGAACCGTCTGATATCAGTATCTCACACACACTCAGGACAGTATGGCATATCTCTGAACCGTCTGATATCAATATCTCACACACACTCAGGACAGTATGACATATCTCTGAACCGTCTGATATCAGTATCTCACACACACTCAGGACAGTACGGCATATCTCTGAACCGTCTGATATCAATATCTCACACACACTCAGGACAGTACGGCATATCTCTGAACCGTCTGATATCAATATCTCACACACACTCAGGACAGTATGACATATCTCTGAACCGTCTGATATCAATATCTCACACACACTCAGGACAGTACGACATATCTCTGAACCGTCTGATATCAGTATCTCACACACACTCAGGACAGTACGGCATATCTCTGAACCGTCTGATATCAATATCTCACACACACTCAGGACAGTACGACATATCTCTGAACCGTCTGATATCAGTATCTCACACACACTCAGGACAGTATGACATATCTCTGAACCGTCTGATATCAGTATCTCACACACACTCAGGACAGTATGGCATACCTCTGAACCGTCTGATATCAGTATCTCACACACACTCAGGACAGTATGACATATCTCTGAACCGTCTGATATCAGTATCTCACACACACACTCAGGACAGTATGGCATATCTCTGAACCGTCTGATATCAGTATCTCACACACACTCAGGACAGTACGGCATATCTCTGAACCGTCTGATATCAGTATCTCACACACACACTCAGGACAGTATGACATATCTCTGAACCGTCTGATATCAGTATCTCACACACACACTCAGGACAGTATGGCATATCTCTGAACCGTCTGATATCAATATCTCACACACACTCAGGACAGTACGGCATATCTCTGAACCGTCTGATATCAGTATCTCACACACACTCAGGACAGTACGGCATATCTCTGAACCGTCTGATATCAATATCTCACACACACTCAGGACAGTACGGCATATCTCTGAACCGTCTGATATCAGTATCTCACACACACTCAGGACAGTATGACATATCTCTGAACCGTCTGATATCAGTATCTCACACACACACTCAGGACAGTATGACATATCTCTGAACCGTCTGATATCAGTATCTCACACACACTCAGGACAGTACGGCATATCTCTGAACCGTCTGATATCAGTATCTCACACACACTCAGGACAGTACGACATATCTCTGAACCGTCTGATATCAGTATCTCACACACACTCAGGACAGTATGACATATCTCTGAACCGTCTGATATCAGTATCTCACACACACTCAGGACAGTACGGCATATCTCTGAACCGTCTGATATCAGTATCTCACACACACTCAGGACAGTACGGCATATCTCTGAACCGTCTGATATCAATATCTCACACACACTCAGGACAGTACGGCATATCTCTGAACCGTCTGATATCAATATCTCACACACACTCAGGACAGTACGGCATATCTCTGAACCGTCTGATATCAATATCTCACACACACTCAGGACAGTACGGCATATCTCTGAACCGTCTGATATCAGTATCTCACACACACTCAGGACAGTATGACGAACCGTCTGATATCAATATCTCACACACACTCAGGACAGTACGGCATATCTCTGAACCGTCTGATATCAATATCTCACACACACTCAGGACAGTACGGCATATCTCTGAACCGTCTGATATCAGTATCTCACACACACTCAGGACAGTACGACATATCTCTGAACCGTCTGATATCAGTATCTCACACACACTCAGGACAGTATGACATATCTCTGAACCGTCTGATATCAGTATCTCACACACACTCAGGACAGTACGGCATATCTCTGAACCGTCTGATATCAGTATCTCACACACACTCAGGACAGTATGACGAACCGTCTGATATCAATATCTCACACACACTCAGGACAGTACGACATATCTCTGAACCGTCTGATATCAATATCTCACACACACTCAGGACAGTATGACATATCTCTGAACCGTCTGATATCAGTATCTCACACACACTCAGGACAGTATGGCATATCTCTGAACCGTCTGATATCAGTATCTCACACACACTCAGGACAGTATGGCATATCTCTGAACCGTCTGATATCAGTATCTCACACACACACTCAGGACAGTATGGCATATCTCTGAACCGTCTGATATCAGTATCTCACACACACACTCAGGACAGTATGGCATATCTCTGAACCGTCTGATATCAATATCTCACACACACTCAGGACAGTATGACATATCTCTGAACCGTCTGATATCAGTATCTCACACACACTCAGGACAGTATGACATATCTCTGAACCGTCTGATATCAGTATCTCACACACACACTCAGGACAGTATGACATATCTCTGAACCGTCTGATATCAGTATCTCACACACACTCAGGACAGTATGGCATATCTCTGAACCGTCTGATATCAATATCTCACACACACTCAGGACAGTATGACATATCTCTGAACCGTCTGATATCAGTATCTCACACACACTCAGGACAGTATGACATATCTCTGAACCGTCTGATATCAGTATCTCACACACACACTCAGGACAGTATGACATATCTCTGAACCGTCTGATATCAGTATCTCACACACACTCAGGACAGTATGACATATCTCTGAACCGTCTGATATCAGTATCTCACACACACTCAGGACAGTATGGCATATCTCTGAACCGTCTGATATCAATATCTCACACACACTCAGGACAGTATGGCATATCTCTGAACCGTCTGATATCAGTATCTCACACACACACTCAGGACAGTATGACATATCTCTGAACCGTCTGATATCAGTATCTCACACACACACTCAGGACAGTATGACATATCTCTGAACCGTCTGATATCAGTATCTCACACACACTCAGGACAGTATGACATATCTCTGAACCGTCTGATATCAATATCTCACACACACTCAGGACAGTATGGCATATCTCTGAACCGTCTGATATCAGTATCTCACACACACACTCAGGACAGTATGGCATATCTCTGAACCGTCTGATATCAGTATCTCACACACACTCAGGACAGTATGACATATCTCTGAACCGTCTGATATCAGTATCTCACACACACACTCAGGACAGTATGACATATCTCTGAACCGTCTGATATCAGTATCTCACACACACTCAGGACAGTATGACATATCTCTGAACCGTCTGATATCAGTATCTCACACACACTCAGGACAGTATGGCATATCTCTGAACCGTCTGATATCAATATCTCACACACACTCAGGACAGTATGGCATATCTCTGAACCGTCTGATATCAGTATCTCACACACACTCAGGACAGTACGGCATATCTCTGAACCGTCTGATATCAGTATCTCACACACACTCAGGACAGTATGACATATCTCTGAACCGTCTGATATCAGTATCTCACACACACTCAGGACAGTATGGCATATCTCTGAACCGTCTGATATCAGTATCTCACACACACACTCAGGACAGTATGACATATCTCTGAACCGTCTGATATCAGTATCTCACACACACTCAGGACAGTACGGCATATCTCTGAACCGTCTGATATCAGTATCTCACACACACACTCAGGACAGTATGACATATCTCTGAACCGTCTGATATCAGTATCTCACACACACTCAGGACAGTATGGCATATCTCTGAACCGTCTGATATCAGTATCTCACACACACTCAGGACAGTATGGCATATCTCTGAACCGTCTGATATCAGTATCTCACACACACACTCAGGACAGTACGGCATATCTCTGAACCGTCTGATATCAGTATCTCACACACACACTCAGGACAGTACGGCATATCTCTGAACCGTCTGATATCAGTATCTCACACACACTCAGGACAGTATGACATATCTCTGAACCGTCTGATATCAATATCTCACACACACTCAGGACAGTACGGCATATCTCTGAACCGTCTGATATCAGTATCTCACACACAGTCAGGACAGTATGACGAACCGTCTGATATCAATATCTCACACACACACTCAGGACAGTATGGCATATCTCTGAACCGTCTGATATCAGTATCTCACACACACTCAGGACAGTACGGCATATCTCTGAACCGTCTGATATCAATATCTCACACACACTCAGGACAGTATGGCATATCTCTGAACCGTCTGATATCAGTATCTCACACACACTCAGGACAGTACGGCATATCTCTGAACCGTCTGATATCAATATCTCACACACACTCAGGACAGTATGGCATATCTCTGAACCGTCTGATATCAGTATCTCACACACACTCAGGACAGTATGGCATATCTCTGAACCGTCTGATATCAGTATCTCACACACACACAGGACAGTACGGCATATCTCTGAACCGTCTGATATCAATATCTCACACACACACTCAGGACAGTATGGCATATCTCTGAACCGTCTGATATCAGTATCTCACACACACTCAGGACAGTACGGCATATCTCTGAACCGTCTGATATCAATATCTCACACACACACTCAGGACAGTATGGCATATCTCTGAACCGTCTGATATCAGTATCTCACACACACTCAGGACAGTACGGCATATCTCTGAACCGTCTGATATCAATATCTCACACACACTCAGGACAGTATGGCATATCTCTGAACCGTCTGATATCAGTATCTCACACACACTCAGGACAGTATGGCATATCTCTGAACCGTCTGATATCAGTATCTCACACACACACTCAGGACAGTATGGCATATCTCTGAACCGTCTGATATCAGTATCTCACACACACTCAGGACAGTATGACATATCTCTGAACCGTCTGATATCAGTATCTCACACACACTCAGGACAGTACGGCATATCTCTGAACCGTCTGATATCAGTATCTCACACACACTCAGGACAGTATGGCATATCTCTGAACCGTCTGATATCAATATCTCACACACACTCAGGACAGTACGGCATATCTCTGAACCGTCTGATATCAGTATCTCACACACACTCAGGACAGTACGGCATATCTCTGAACCGTCTGATATCAGTATCTCACACACACACTCAGGACAGTATGACATATCTCTGAACCGTCTGATATCAATATCTCACACACACTCAGGACAGTACGACATATCTCTGAACCGTCTGATATCAGTATCTCACACACACTCAGGACAGTATGGCATATCTCTGAACCGTCTGATATCAGTATCTCACACACACACTCAGGACAGTATGACATATCTCTGAACCGTCTGATATCAATATCTCACACACACTCAGGACAGTACGGCATATCTCTGAACCGTCTGATATCAATATCTCACACACACTCAGGACAGTATGGCATATCTCTGAACCGTCTGATATCAATATCTCACACACACTCAGGACAGTATGGCATATCTCTGAACCGTCTGATATCAGTATCTCACACACACTCAGGACAGTATGGCATATCTCTGAACCGTCTGATATCAATATCTCACACACACTCAGGACAGTACGACATATCTCTGAACCGTCTGATATCAGTATCTCACACACACTCAGGACAGTATGGCATATCTCTGAACCGTCTGATATCAATATCTCACACACACTCAGGACAGTACGACATATCTCTGAACCGTCTGATATCAGTATCTCACACACACTCAGGACAGTATGGCATATCTCTGAACCGTCTGATATCAGTATCTCACACACACTCAGGACAGTATGGCATATCTCTGAACCGTCTGATATCAATATCTCACACACACTCAGGACAGTACGGCATATCTCTGAACCGTCTGATATCAGTATCTCACACACACTCAGGACAGTACGGCATATCTCTGAACCGTCTGATATCAGTATCTCACACACACTCAGGACAGTACGGCATATCTCTGAACCGTCTGATATCAGTATCTCACACACACACTCAGGACAGTATGACATATCTCTGAACCGTCTGATATCAGTATCTCACACACACTCAGGACAGTACGGCATATCTCTGAACCGTCTGATATCAGTATCTCACACACACTCAGGACAGTATGACATATCTCTGAACCGTCTGATATCAATATCTCACACACACTCAGGACAGTATGACATATCTCTGAACCGTCTGATATCAATATCTCACACACACTCAGGACAGTATGACATATCTCTGAACCGTCTGATATCAATATCTCACACACACTCAGGACAGTATGACATATCTCTGAACCGTCTGATATCAGTATCTCACACACACTCAGGACAGTACGACATATCTCTGAACCGTCTGATATCAGTATCTCACACACACTCAGGACAGTACGACATATCTCTGAACCGTCTGATATCAGTATCTCACACACACACTCAGGACAGTATGACATATCTCTGAACCGTCTGATATCAATATCTCACACACACTCAGGACAGTACGACATATCTCTGAACCGTCTGATATCAGTATCTCACACACACTCAGGACAGTATGGCATATCTCTGAACCGTCTGATATCAGTATCTCACACACACACTCAGGACAGTATGACATATCTCTGAACCGTCTGATATCAATATCTCACACACACTCAGGACAGTACGACATATCTCTGAACCGTCTGATATCAGTATCTCACACACACTCAGGACAGTATGGCATACCTCTGAACCGTCTGATATCAGTATCTCACACACACTCAGGACAGTACGGCATATCTCTGAACCGTCTGATATCAGTATCTCACACACACTCAGGACAGTATGGCATATCTCTGAACCGTCTGATATCAATATCTCACACACACTCAGGACAGTATGGCATATCTCTGAACCGTCTGATATCAGTATCTCACACACACTCAGGACAGTACGGCATATCTCTGAACCGTCTGATATCAGTATCTCACACACACTCAGGACAGTACGGCATATCTCTGAACCGTCTGATATCAGTATCTCACACACACACTCAGGACAGTATGACATATCTCTGAACCGTCTGATATCAGTATCTCACACACACTCAGGACAGTACGGCATATCTCTGAACCGTCTGATATCAGTATCTCACACACACTCAGGACAGTATGGCATATCTCTGAACCGTCTGATATCAGTATCTCACACACACTCAGGACAGTATGGCATATCTCTGAACCGTCTGATATCAGTATCTCACACACACTCAGGACAGTATGACATATCTCTGAACCGTCTGATATCAGTATCTCACACACACACTCAGGACAGTATGACATATCTCTGAACCGTCTGATATCAGTATCTCACACACACTCAGGACAGTATGACATATCTCTGAACCGTCTGATATCAGTATCTCACACACACTCAGGACAGTATGGCATATCTCTGAACCGTCTGATATCAATATCTCACACACACTCAGGACAGTATGGCATATCTCTGAACCGTCTGATATCAGTATCTCACACACACACTCAGGACAGTATGACATATCTCTGAACCGTCTGATATCAGTATCTCACACACACTCAGGACAGTACGGCATATCTCTGAACCGTCTGATATCAGTATCTCACACACACTCAGGACAGTACGGCATATCTCTGAACCGTCTGATATCAGTATCTCACACACACTCAGGACAGTATGACATATCTCTGAACCGTCTGATATCAATATCTCACACACACACTCAGGACAGTATGGCATATCTCTGAACCGTCTGATATCAGTATCTCACACACACTCAGGACAGTACGGCATATCTCTGAACCGTCTGATATCAGTATCTCACACACACTCAGGACAGTACGGCATATCTCTGAACCGTCTGATATCAGTATCTCACACACACTCAGGACAGTACGACATATCTCTGAACCGTCTGATATCAGTATCTCACACACACTCAGGACAGTACGACATATCTCTGAACCGTCTGATATCAGTATCTCACACACACTCAGGACAGTACGGCATATCTCTGAACCGTCTGATATCAATATCTCACACACACACTCAGGACAGTACGGCATATCTCTGAACCGTCTGATATCAGTATCTCACACACACTCAGGACAGTACGGCATATCTCTGAACCGTCTGATATCAGTATCTCACACACACTCAGGACAGTACGGCATATCTCTGAACCGTCTGATATCAGTATCTCACACACACTCAGGACAGTACGGCATATCTCTGAACCGTCTGATATCAGTATCTCACACACACTCAGGACAGTATGACATATCTCTGAACCGTCTGATATCAATATCTCACACACACACTCAGGACAGTACGGCATATCTCTGAACCGTCTGATATCAGTATCTCACACACACACTCAGGACAGTATGACATATCTCTGAACCGTCTGATATCAGTATCTCACACACACTCAGGACAGTACGGCATATCTCTGAACCGTCTGATATCAGTATCTCACACACACACTCAGGACAGTATGACATATCTCTGAACCGTCTGATATCAGTATCTCACACACACTCAGGACAGTACGGCATATCTCTGAACCGTCTGATATCAGTATCTCACACACACTCAGGACAGCCTGTTTCAGGTCAGCATCTCTCTGTCAGATCACGTGAGATTGATGCGTTGCCCTGAGGTTTGCTCGGCCCACCAGGCGCTGTTGTAGCGCAGTGATTCACTCGACACAGAGCATCGGTGATAAATCTCTCCGTCGCTAATGAACTGCATTTAACAATAAAATGCAGCGGGAAACGGAACGTTTCATTTATAAGAAGATCAATGACACTGACAGGCCCTTCTTCGCTGGCGTTCGGAGAAGCGCTGGCGGGCTTGTGCTGCGCCACATCTGCCATCAATCTCAGACGCCGCAACAACCAGATCCATCAAACGTGATGCGCGGGCACAACACACACGCGAGCGAGGGACGCGGGCCCCTAATCATGTGTCTGGGAGCAGGTTTAACCCGTTCACTCAAGCGTGATTGTGTTGGTATTGAGGAACACACACGCGTGAGCATCAGAAGTGAGTGATCATGAGTGGGGTCGGGAAGTGCTTCATCATCGACGTCCTCCATCTGCGAAACGACACTTCATAATTCCAGGCGTCTGCTTTCATTTATAAAGTGATCACTTAGTCCTCCACGTCTCTCTTCGGCTTCACAGGGTTCACGTTCACCCGTGTCGGAGTTACAGGTCTGCGTAACTAAACTCTCCCAATGGCCATATCGCAAATCTTAAAATGTGCAATTTCCATACCGAAAATAGATATGTTACAGTCACAGTTATCAGAGGCCTTTGCAATTCGGAGGCTTGTTTTAAAGACACAGTTGGAGAAAAAAAAGACTAATTAGGCCTAAAAAATTATTTGTTATCACAACTTTTTTTCTTTTGTCAAATCAACTTAAATATTTAATGTGGTTCAGATAACATAATATTTTGAAATTCTGTTGATTAAACCAATCTCCTCTGTATTAACTCAAAATTTTAATTTCAATGAACTCAAAATTCTAAGGCAACCAGGAAACTTACCTTTTTTAAGTTAAACCAACATTAATCTTTTACAGTGCACTTAAAGGTATTGCGGAGGATTTTTTACTTCCGGGTGGGTGACCTATACTATTGGTCCTCCTAATTGTCAATCATTCTGGTGAATCAATCAAACTTTTCAAAAAGTGGAGAGGGCGGGTCTTATCTAAAATTCGGAAAGATCCTCCGCTATACCTTTAATAGTCTATTAGTCTATTTCTATTAATAGTCTAGTCTATCTACAACTTCTCTCTCTTTAACCAGAATCACGGTCTTCGTCACTCTCTCAGTATCTCAGTGTAAGCCAGTGAAGTGACCAGGCGTTGAGAGCAAAGAAATACAAATTAGAGAACCGAGCAGGACATGTTTATCCTTATCCAGCAATCTCATATCGTCGATATCATTCGACAAATCAGCCATCGTCATATCAACTGTTTTCAGCATTGATAATAATAATAATAATAATAATAATAATGCAGTTAATAATTAAAATCCTCATATTAGAATGATTTCCGAAGGATCATGTGACACTGAAGACTGGAGTAATGATGCTGAAAATTCAGCTTTGATCACAGGAATTAATTACACTTTACTATATATTCACATAGAATACTTAGGTACTTAGGTATTAGGTAGATAGGTATTTTTTAACAATAGGTATTTTTTAACAAAAAAAAAAAAAAAAAAATGAAGAGACTTCTGCTCTCCAACTACTACTTTTTTCCCCAAAAGCATTACAAATCTTACCAACCCCAAAATTTTAAACGGTACTGTAAAGTATATATGAATTAAGAACATTTCTGAGCATTATGGTGTGTCCGTCATGTTTAAAAGTGTAAACACGTCCTATTGTCTGAGAGGAAACCAGAGGAAACTGTATTGTTACACTCCGCTCATATCTCAAAAAGGTTCATCCCAATTCACACACTTCCACAGCCGTCATGAACTGGTGTTATTTCCACTTGATGCCCTAGTCAGGACAAAACAATGAAGAATGAATAAAGAAGCTGATCATGAATTATAAGTGTTGATATGGCAGTATATATCAGAATATATCACAGACTAGCTACCTAGACTACCTTGTTGTGTTAGCATAGATAAATTCACATACACAATTGTTAAATTGCTTATTACTTCACTTTTTGGTTTTAACATCCCTAATCATTTTGAAAGGAGCCCAATAACCTCCTCTTCTGCCGTGCAAGGAATTATGGAAAATATTGGCCTAAAAAAAAACTTTGCACACCAGGAATTTCAGCATTTGCAACATACTAATTCTAATCTCACTTACTGTTTAGGAAGTACTGACTGTATGCAAACATATATTCTTCATGCATACATGCATGTGCAAACAGGAATTTGACCCCTGTGTGCTTTTTACACAAAATTGTACATTTCTATTATAAAAACACTAAACTAACACTAAACATCACAGACAGAGGACAACTGTGTCTCTCTTAAAGATCTGATGTCATTGCACAAAAAAGCAAAAAATGTATCTAATCAAACTCCACGATATATTATTATATTTTATTTTATTTTTAAAATGAATGTTAAAGACATTTTTGTCAGTTTAGCATGATAAACAGTTTTGGTATTTTGTTGTGTAAAAGCAGACCCAGTTGAGAACCACTGATTTAAGGTGATATGCATTAAATAAATAACGTTCTACAGATTAAGGTGCATCACAGCAAGAAAATCACAAGAAATACATTAAGTCACAACCAGTTCAATATTCCATGCATATAAGTAAATAAAAAAAAGTACTTTTCCATCAAAACACCACAGGTTATATGGAGAAATAGCGTAATTCCATTAGTTTGCTCCTGGCAAAGATGATTTCATCTTATTTGTGTACTGTACTAATGTTGACACACTACAGTGCAAGCTAATGATGGTGTTGAAAAGCAATTTGTGGCCAGTAGGTGGTACACTTCTCACATTATACTGCCGGCAAAGGCCTCATTTAAAAACTTGCTATTTGATGATAATGAAAATCTTAAACTCTTGTTCCATCATTAAAAATAAAAACCAACATCTGTTGCAAATATATTTGGATACATTAGTGTCACCTTTGGGATTTGTACCAAATCGAAATCCTTGACGATTAACGACAGCATCCGACCAGTGAAATGTAGTCCTGGAGCCATTACTGAGATAATACATATCAGTCTGCTTATTTACCGCTCTTGACAACTTCTACATCACGCCTGCAGATCTGCTGGATGACGCTCATGAGCCGAGAGAGAGAGAGAGAGAGAGATAGAGAGAGAGAGAGAGAGAGAGAGAGAGAGAGAGAGAGAGAGAGAGAGAGAGAGAGAAGAGGAGGCCAGTTCTCTTACCTCTAACGCGCTCGGATGATCCGCAGGGACACACGACTCCAGACGAGAAAGGAAAGGGAACACATTGCAGAAGAACAGGCAAATGCCCTAAAATTAACTGAGCGCAAATTATTTCAATCTTATGAATTATTGCGCCTGAAATGTCTGTCTTGAACACTCACAGTGAAGAGCAGCTGTCAGGTTCTTCATCCGTGTGACATAAAGGTCCTGCTGATTCCTTGACCTCTAATGTCTGTTTGAAATATGTAAAATATCAGAATGTATTAAGAAATGTTAAAGAATGAGACAGACAGATAGACAGATAGATAGATAGATAGAATGATGGATAGATGGATGGACAGACAGACAGACAGATAGATAGATGGATGGATGGATGGATGGATGGATGGATGGATGGATGGATGGATGGATGGATGGATGGATGGATGGATGGATGGATGGATGGATGGATGGATGGATGGATGGATGGATGGATAGATAGATAGATAGACAGATAGATAGATAGACAGATAGATGATAGATAGACAGACAGATAAACACAGATAGATAGATAGATAGATAGATAGATAGATAGATAGATAGATAGATAGATAGATAGATAGATAGATAGATAGATAGACAGACAGACAGACAGATTGATAGACAGATAGACAGATAGATAGATAGATAGATAGATAGATAGATAGATAGATAGATAGATAGATAGAAAGAAAGATAGATAGATAGATAGACAGATAGATAGATAGACAGATAGATGATAGATAGACAGACAGATAAACACAGATAGATAGATAGATAGATAGATAGATAGATAGATAGATAGATAGATAGATAGATAGATAGATAGATAGATAGATAGATAGATAGATAGATAGACAGACAGATAGATAGATAGATAGATAGATAGATAGATAGATAGATAGATAGATAGATAGATAGATAGATAGATAGATAGACAGACAGACAGAGACCCTGAGAGTCCTCCAGGCACCCGTACCGTATAACCCTCCTGAAGCTCAAGTGGAGTCATTTATTAGTCTTAAGCATCTCATTGACAGTGTAAATGGTGTGAACGTCCATGTCCCCCAGCTGGCGGTCTCCACAGTAATGTGTGCCCGACAGGAGAAGCCAGGTCGCTCGTGTCTTTACAGTCATCATTAAGCACCATTGATTTAATGAATACATCATTTATGAGTGCTTGGACCTTCATGGCCCGCTGCCTCATTAAGTACAAAGCAAACTAATATGAAGAGCCACCTCACCGTCACCTCCAGAGAAGCAGCCAATCACGCGCCTCTCGAGAGCTCACACATTCGGTCATTATTGCTCATTTTCCCTGACCACCCACCGAGACCCCCGTCAGGGAGAGTGTGTTTCCTTTCCCGAATATTGGCTGCACTCTGAAGTGCAGAAGTGGAGAAAATGATGTAGATGCATACTGTAATACATAATGTGCATATGATAACGTCCTGCTTTTGAATGAAGGACACCTATAATAAGAGGCGTGCCTGAACTGGGATAAAATGACTGTAACACACACTGTCTCAAGTGATAATGACAGAAGGAATCTCACAAATCCTGTCAAGGCTCATAGTTTTTTTATGTTTTATGGTAATGTATGTATTTGTATGTTGATTGTACAGTATGTTGGTCTGCATGTGCAGTTGTAAAGTGCTTTATCAGTTAAATTAATTAAATGAATGAATAAATATTTCACCTCAAAACAAAGGGAATAAATAAGAAATTATAATATGTGATAAAATTTCCATCCCCAATTCATTACAGCAATGCAAATAACATAATGGTTTAAAACAACAACAACAACAACTAAAAACAGTAAGCATTACAGTAATGAGAATCTAATCTCACAATAATGGGATTTACAAGAAGAAAAACATCTGGATATTATAGTAATGAGAATTAGAAGAGGTTATTTATAAAATATGACAATGCAAAAAAAAAAAAAAAATCTAAATTAGGCTTAATTTTCTTTGTGCAAAACATAATTACTTATTTTGTCTTGTAGTTCTGATGATATTTGTCCAATAAAGGACACTGGTATTCAATTATTAGTTACATTTATTAATAACAATGATCTCACTCCAAGTAATGTAGTTTATAAACAACAGCAAAAGAATCAAAACGGCAAAATCCTGAAAGTGTGCGGATCATCGGATCAGCTCTGAGTGTTTTATAAAAGACAATATGAGTCATTATATGTGACTTATTTCACCTCTGCCTCTTTCTCTTTGTCTTGGTTGGTTATTTATCTTTCTTGCGCTGTTGTTGTTGGAGTAACCTGAGATTGGATTGAGCTTGTGTGTGGACATCCGGGATGGAAATCTCCACGCCGTTCCCACACGGTGTAATTGAGTTTTGGGATGGGTTTGCCCCCACTCTCCTCTCCGGCTCTGCCAAGCCGGCCCACCACACATCTCGCTTCTCCCTGGAGTTTGAGCTGGCGGTTTGGCCTGAACTCATTCTTTCTCAGTGGGGAAACAATTACCGCCCCCTGCTCCCGGGTTTATGATCGGACAGGCAGCTGCTTTTCTCGGTTTCCGGGAACATTACTGTCGGAGAAAGTGTGAAGGAGAGGAGAGGCCGAGCGCGAGCCGCCAGCTGGGAAAGTTTCTGCTTATGTCGCACAAGTGCCCACTTACTCAGCTCCAAACACAACCTGTCACAGCCGACCGCCATCGAGGAACACACGCGGCCTGACTGGATTGTGTGAGGTGCGGTAAATAAGGCCTATGGAAAGATGATAACGGGCATAAAAAAATCTGATGAGGCTTATGGCATCAGTGCAAAGTACATAAATCACGTAGGAAACGAACTGCGTCTGCTGAGTGTAGAGATGCGAGAGACTTTCTGTTCGCTCTGTTACTGCGACGTCACATCACTTAAAGCGGGATTGAAGATTTTAGGTCAAACAACACACGTCTAATGTCTGAAGCCACAAAAGTCCATAGGCTTATTCAGGATAGATAGATAGATAGATGGATAGATGGATGGATGGATGGATGGATGGATAGATGGATGGATGGATGGATGGATGGATGGATGGATGGATGGATGGATGGATGGATGGATGGATGGATGGATGGATGGATGGATGGATGGATGGATGGATGGATGGATGGATGGATGGATGGATGGATGGATAGATAGATAGATGGATAGATGGATAGATAGATAGATGGATAGATGGATAGATGGGTGGATGGATGGATGGATGGATGGATAGATAGATAGATGGATAGATGGATAGATAGATAGATGGATAGATGGATAGATGGGTGGATGGGTGGATGGATGGATGGATGGATGGGTAGATGGGTAGATAGATAGATAGATAGACAGACAGACAGACAGACAGATAGACAGACAGATAGATAGATAGATAGATAGATAGATAGATAGATAGATAGATAGATAGATAGATAGATAGATAGATAGATAGATAGATAGATAGATAGATAGATAGATAGATAGATAGATAGATTAGAGTATTGCACAGTAAAGATGAAAGGCTGCATTTGTTTGCAGAAAGAAGATGATGGTCGCCTGAAGGAAGAGTGAAACATCTGGAGAATAACGTCAGGAAATGATACAGCTAATAATATCAGAATGCAGTGACATTAACTCTGACACTTCTCTAAGCTCTTGCTTTATCCCTCTTGTTTTGCAGTGCAGAAGTAAGATATTGTGCTTGAATGTGCGAGACTTCTGATTCATTAGTCTCTATAGGTAAATAACTAGAGGAACAGGAGTAAAGCTATTTGCGCTACAAACCGTTGTGCCTATAATTACAACAATACATTCAAATATATGATTAAAAAAACACTATTTTGCAATCTCAAGCAGAATAATGAGCTGTTTTGTGCAGCTAAAAATAACTGAACTGAATGATACTGGAAGCTTCACATATTCAAGTTAGGTTAAAATGAGGTGGGGGGGAAAACACTGTATTTCGGGAACGAACACGTCACAATATTCTTCTTTTAAATAATGAATGCGCAGAATAAAGGGGCGGGGCCTGGTTGAGTTAGTTAGTTGTGTTTTAAACTGGCGGTTATGGTAAGGGGCGGGACATTTCCAAAACACGCTCTAAGTGCTCAACCAATCACAGCACACTGCTCCAGCCGACCAATCAGAGCACAGTGTGCTTTTCAGAAGGAGGGGCTTCATAGAGTCAGGAAGTAAACAGAGCGTTACTGACAGACTGGGAAGAGAGGAGCCGCAACAATGGAGAATATGAGGAAAATATTCTAGTAGAGCATGAAACAACATCAAGTGTTAAAAAAGGGTTGAAAAAGGGCACAATAGGTCCTATTTTGTGTTTAAACCAAAACGGGTGTTTAAATAATTCCAGAAGTTTAATTTCACAGGGAACTATTCCTTAAATTTCCCTAAAAGGACAAGTAAAGCATCTTTTTGCCATTGATAATCATCAGCGGGGCGTGCGATGCCCTCATTTACTGTAGCTTCCTATGAGCCCGACTCCACCCTGAGCGCACGACAAGAGTCATGCATTAATTATACTCAACGCTTTCCAGAGGACGACAGTACACAACGCCAGGAGATGAGCCAATCATCGGAGACGAGGAGAGGGAAAGAGGGGCTTTCTATAGAACCAGGAAAAAAAACACACAATATGGATGTAGGAGAAAATCCATAAAGAATATATAAATGTAGGAGAGGGATGTGGAAAAGCTTTGACTTCGCCTGGTCTCAGTGAGATGTTAAAAGAAAAGAGCGAGGCCTGTGTCTGCTCGCACTCTAATTATTCCAATTATCATGGCACACTATGAAAACGTGATTAATAACACTGAAGATATTGTTGTGGCAATTAGCCATATGGTGGTGGGACTCTGCTCTGTCACGAATTCGCCATTAGCATCTACTTATGTTTGTCAGAAGCGTGCATCCATGACAAGTGTGAGTTCTGCTCACCTTGCTCTCCCCGAAGAGAAAGTCGCGGGAGAAATGTCGATTTCTTGGAGCTTCTCCTCGTCTGAGTGAATTTTTCATGCCGCATCCGGTCGGACTGGGGACAAATGTCATCTCCAGTCTGGAGCGAGCCATCAAAGCACTGTGTTTAGCTGTAGGCTTGAATGTACGCCACAGTTTTTGCAGAACATTGGCTCTGTACTGCAGTGAGAAGCTCACGCTCTGACCCGCTGGAGTCTTCAAGACCGATATGGAAATACACCAGCGTTCCTGGAATGACAGCCGAGGATGAAAACAAAAACAGTGGAGAGCAGACATTAGGTCTTCTCGAGATAAAACAGAGAAGAGAGAGGAAGCAGCGCGGCACGATACAGAGTAAAGAATTACACCCAGTTCAACATACATTTAGCAATATAATCAAATTGGCTGTACAAGTCTTTTTTTTTTCTTTTTTTTTTCTTTGTTAAATTCTTTTATAACTTAAGTGAAGTTGAAATGGGTTAAATTTGAAAAATGGAAGTGGAAAAACAAATTCTGCCATGATTTAATGATAAAAAAAATTATTATAAATAACAATAATAATAAAATAAAATAAAAATAAACAAAAACATCAAATTTGGCAGAGAAATTACCCCCGAAAGATCATTTAAAGTCATTATTGTGTGAAATGAGAAAATCATTAAATAGACATTATAAAAAGTAGCTTTAGAAAGAAATATTGAGATTGCAACCCATTTTACTTCTTATCATCGTCATGAAAGTTTTTATCTCCAAGAGGAAGCTGAAACACAGAAAAGAATTACACCCAGTTCAACATACATTTTGCAATATAATCAAATTGGCTGTACAAGTCATTTCAACTCACTGTTGTTAATTTTGCTTTGTTAAATCTTGTATAACTTAAGTGAAGTTGAAATGGGTTAAATTAGAAAAAATGGAGGTGGAAAAACAAATGTTGCCATGATTTACTGATAAAATAAAATAGAATAAATATTATAAAAAAAATAAAAATAAAAAAATGAATCAAAAACATCAAATATGACGGAGAAATTACACCCAAAGATAATTTAAAGTCATTATTGTGTGAAATGAGAAAAGCATCAAATAGACATTACAAAAAATAGCTTTAGAAAGAAACATTGAGATTGCAACTCATTTTAGTCTACTTCTTATCATCGTCATGAAAGATTTTATCTCCAAGAGGAAGCTGTTATTATGCTGAATAAAAAGTACAAACATAGTGACTTATAACAGCATGCATGTGAGTTACTATTTATACCTTCTCTTACTCAATATTGTAGTACCATGTCATTTAAAAGACTTAGTGTTCATTATGACATTATGCTCATTATAGGGCCCTATTTTAACGATCTGAAACGCAAGTAACTTTGTGGGCGGATCTCGCAAATCTAAAATGTGTTGGTCTGAAGTCGCTTCATTACTCATAGGTGTGGTTTGGGCGTAACGTGAAATAAACCAATTAGAGCGACATCTCACATTCCCTTTAAGAGCAGGCGTGCTTGTTCCATGGCGGATTGCTATTATAACGGCGGATTTGCCAGACGCTTGTGCACACGCTACATTATGGCCAAGCATGCGCCCTTAAAATAGCATCTGAATAACACGCACAACGCGCCGCTGACTTTAGACGAGGTTTCTCCTGGTCTGTGGAGGAATTGTTTTCTGAAACTGCAAAATAGCACCAGGGAACGTTTGCGCCGGAACACGCCTCCTCTTTTCCTGAACCGCCCCCGGGAGCGCAAGTTCATTCCCTAATTTACCGACGTGCGTCTGTGGAGGGAAAAGTCTGCTGTGCGTCGGGTGCAAAAATAGGAATGATACATGCGTCGCTGTACAAAGGCAATTGCGCTGGGTGCAAGATAGGGCCCTAAGTGTCATTCATTATGTCATGTTTACATAGTGTACATCATAATGCAGTTTTGTAAGATTTCTAAACAGGCACCGAATCATTTTGGAGTCCGAGGGAAAATGTCTGGATAGTAAGACAGGATAGGAGGGATTGGAAAAAGTTTTGGTGACAATGAAAGTCATTTATGGCAAATGCTGCGACGAATCATGCACAATGAGACCAGGAGTGTGCATTAAGAAAGTAAATATGGGCAATTTTGATTTCATGTTGACTTTTAAGTAAAACATTACATGATGGATTTGCTTTCGCTTCAGTTGAGCGTCATCCAAGAAGCGGCGACAAAGCGTTTCCATCAAACCCCTCGACAAACCTGCGGTGCCAACACAAACAATGCACAATACTATGGGACAGAAGACGCAAAGATGGAGATGGCACATTGAAATAGTTCCAGACCATACAGGGGGACATAATATGAGCTTAAAAAGAGGAGTGGGAGAGGAAGATGGGCTTTTCATAGGATAATTAAAACAGCAAGATGGATTCTGTAATTGAGTGGAAAAAAACAAGGATCTGAACAACATCTGTGCAATCCACATAAATTATTTCAACGAGAAGCCGACACTACAATAAAACCCTCAGCCTTGGATTCAGATGTGCTGTCAAACACGAGAACATGTCCTGAGATAACAATCCAGCGGTCACATGATGATGATGATGATGATGATGATTATGATGATGGAGGAGTGGGAGAAGAAACACATATGCTAAAGTTGACCAGTAACCTGACAGTCTATCAGAGGAAAGGACAAAAGAAATATTGATGTCTATATCTATCTATCTATCTATCTATCTATCTATCTATCTATCTATCTATCTATCTATCTATCTATCTATCTATCTATCTATCTATCTATCTATCTATCTATCTATCTATCTATCTATCTATCTATCTATCTATCTATCTATCTATCTGTCTGTCTGTCTGTCTGTCTGTCTGTCTGTCTGTCTGTCTGTCTATCTGTCTGTCTGTCTGTCTGTCTGTCTGTCTGTCTGTCTATCTATCTATCTATCTATCTATCTATCTATCTATCTATCTATCTATTTTCAAACTTTTTCTATCTATCTATCTATCTATCTATCTATCTATCTATCTATCTATCTATCTATCTATCTATCTATCTATCTATCTATTTTCAAACTTTTTCTATCTATCTATCTATCTATCTATCTATCTATCTATCTATCTATCTATCTATCTATCTATCTATCTATCTATCTATCTATCTATCTATCTATCTATCTATCTATCTATCTATCTATCTATCTATCTTCAAACTTTTTCTATCTATCTATCTATCTATCTATCTATCTATCTATCTATCTATCTATCTATCTATCTATCTCTATCCATCCATCCATCCATCCATCCATCCATCCATCCATCCATCCATCCATCCATCCATCCATCCATCCATCCATCCATCCATCCATCCATCCATCCATCCATCCATCTCATTTTAACTTGTACTAAAATAACTAAAACTGGAACTGAAAAAAAGAAAGAAAAACTAGTAAAAAGACATAAAAAAACTAATATTAAACCTAAAATTTTAACTAAAATTTAAATAAAAAAGGATAATACAAAAATGAAAACTATAGCCATATATATATATACATTTTTTTTGATGATACTAAAGTAACACTAGTCTTCAAAAGATGGACATTTATTATATTTTAAAGTAATTAACTTATACATAAAGTGTTCTACTCGATTAAATGTGTACAAACTGCTTTAAAAAATCTACAACTGATCATAAAATTATGGCACATATGCAATGTAAATCAGACATTGAAGAGATATTTCTGAAGATCAAATATTTAGGCCTGGCTTTCCAGCGTTCCTCCGACACACTGAAGTTCAAGTGTCCTCAACTCGAGCGGCAGACGCTTTCTTCCAGGAACTCGAGTGTGTACTCGCTAAAACTCAGCAAATATACGCACAATTTCACCCTCTGCAGTGCAAAAGAAAACCATCAGCGTGTGCTTTCTCTAAAGGTCACTGTGTGTCCTGTTGACATCACGAGACTTCAGCTACTGTTCAACCACCACACCAGCTCTTCTGATCTTCAAAGCCTGCCAGAGACTGGTTTCCTGAGAACCATCAGAGCGACTACTTTCCAGACCCTCCAAATGAAAGCCTCAAACTGTCAATTTTGCAGTGATACACCTATATGTGGTTTCGAGGGGTGCAGCACTTCACAAAAGCAGGCTGCAAATATATTTGTATTGAGAATGGCACCATTACTGACAAAGGCTCAACAGGGCGAAGTTCACATATTGAGGCTATGCTGAAAAAAAAAAAAAAAAAAAATTGGTTGCATTTTATTTTGATGGTCCTCTTAGATATTCTGCAACGTTTCACCTATGTGAACAAGCTCTCATTAGAGTATATTAGTAGACTGTAGGTTCGGGTTAGTAGAATAAGTTGACATGTTACTGATAGTCAGTAGAATATCTGTTGAGGAGCATCAAAATAAAGATATTAAGCAGACTCTACTACTCTAATGACTGATAGCTGGAGTGACTTATAGTTAGTAGAATGACTGTAGAGGAGCATCAAAATAAAGTGTTACCGTAAATAGTGTGACACAGAGAGTATTGCTGGTAAAGCTGTTTGTGACTGCAGGACGCCCACTCTCAAAGCCTATTGAGCATAAGATATATATTAGGTTAAATTGTGAATTTTATCATTTGGTATTGAACAAATGCATTTAAATAACTGCATATTTTAAAGTCCCCCTGTAGTCAATAATTGTATGCCTTAAAACTCATATTTGATCACCAAAATCATATATTTAAACGTTTTTACCTTAAATTATCTTGAATGTAACTCGACACCCTTGCCTCATTTAGTATACGCAGTTCTATGAATATGCAAATGAGCCCCGCCTCCACTCACTCCCTCAGCTCAGAGATCCACTGGTTGACGATCACACGTTGATCTGATTGGTTACAAGGTAGTTTGTGACGTCAGAAACACCAGCGATTTCAAAGCGTGTTTTTGAGACTGTCTTTGGTTCACTGCAGTTTTAAGGAGGAAATACTCAGCAATGGTGTCGACTTATGAATTTACACATGGTTTGTCTTAAAGCAGATTAAAAACACCACATAGACACATAAACAACATTAAAAACTTGAATAGGGTAACATTTTAATTCATAGATATCACTATTAAGACTAAGTTTTCTGAAATGCTATGTTTAAATATGCAAATTAGGCATTATGACAGGTTCAAAATTCTTGGTTCATTTTGTTGACATAGAGGGGATTTTTGATTTCTCTTTCCATCATTCCATAAAAACACATAATTAAAAAAAAACCCGTATTTTTAGGAATAAAATGTTAAATAAATCAAGCGAATTATGAACAAACCCCCCTGTAAAAATCTTAAGAATACTGATAAGAATAAAACTGTGTATGTAAACCCGCCGAAGTGGGGATTTCTGACTCATTTTCAAACTAATTTTGAGAAAAATTACATTTGAAATAATAATAATAATAAAATTAACACTCAAATGTGTATTTGGGATGTTTTCTTTCAACTAGTCCAATAAGTTACGGACACAAAATAGGGCAAAATCTCAAAATTGCTCTAAAAAAACATTGGTTTTGCCTGTAGTGTCAAATCAGCCACCTTGGTTCATTTATTTGCTGAGCTTGTTGCAGTGCATCATGGGATTGGCTACTACTGTTCAGAAACAGCACACACGCATGAAACACTTAGAACAACACTGTGAGTTTTGCACTGAAGGCCACGTGGCGTCCGGCTCTGAGCAGAGCAGCAGATGCTCATCATGCATATTTAATGCAAAAGCTGAATAATGTCTGAACTAAAGATCGTCTGCAGAGCATGCCTTGTTCCGATTGGTCAAATGTTTTCTTTAAAAGCTGCTAGAATTACAGAGTGCCATCATGAATCTTCAGACATTCTTCTACATGACAGGAAGAGGTTCAGTCACTCACTGAGTTGAATTCAGGTGACAGACGGCACAATGTGAAAAGGCCATGCGGTCGAGTTGTTTTCATCACTAGATGTGTCAAATGTTTCCATTCAGGCTCTTCTTAATGCTAATCTGACCTGAAAAAAACACTGTAAACTGTATATGCCCTACAAATAACTGTCTGTATTAAATAAATAACCAGTGATATCAAAAGATATCTTAACTTTACTTAACTGTCATCAAAAGATCTCAATATGAACTCAAACCTTTCTCATCAAATTCTATACATCTATACTTCGCTCTCTATGTGCTTTTGTAATTTTTATTAGTTGTTCTTAATATTTATATTAATATTTGATATTTTAATATAAATTGTAAATATTTGTAATACCAGTGTTATTTTAGTATTATGTACATACTATAATACTATTATTAATATTTTGACTTATTAAAATATTTTCAGTTTCAATTTCTTTTTATTCATTTTGTGCTTTATCATTTATATATTTTTTTGTTTTATTTTACTTTTTTAGTAGTAGCCTACTTTATTTATCTTAAAATTAATTTTTATATTTTCAGTTTTCATTTATAGTAATTTTGTTATCAGCTTTTGTAATTTTTTATGTTTTCCTTAATATTCATATTCATATTTAATTATAATTTTTAAATATTTTTAATAACAGATTTGTTGCAGTCAGTTGCAGTTTGTTTAGCCGTTTGCACTTCCCAGCAGTGTTATTTTAGTATCATTTATAATTACTATTTTGAATTAACTGATATTTTGATATTTTCAGTTTTCATTTTAATTTTAGTAATGCTGCTTGTCATTTTTATTAGTTTTCCTTACATTTAGCTTTTATTTATTTTTTATTATAATCTATATTAAAATAATAATTTATATTTAATTTAAATATATTTAATTTTCATTTTTATTTTATAAATTCTAATATTTTATATATTTTTATTTATATTTCAATTAATTGAATTTGTTTAGAAAAAATAAATATTTTAAATAATTTTAGTTAACAATAGCAACATTTCAAGTTTACATGATATGAACTGTAAATCAGAATAGTCTCCAGAAAAGCAGAAGCTTTATTTGCGTCATGCACTAAAAACACGTGCAACTTAAGTCAAATTTCCAAGGTAAAAAGCTGTAGCCCGAACACATCCTTCTCTATATTTGCATGCTGTAATGATATGCAGAATTTTGTGCTTGTATTCATCACCCTCTGGGTATTCAATAATCTAATATTACAATTGGTCATGGCGAATGCTAATGATATTGATAGCAGATGGCAGCTGGTGAAGCTAAACCCACACCACCCCACTGTGCATTCATATTACTCTTCTGATGAGCAGGTGCTCCCGACCCACAACACACACTTACACAGATTACTCACTTTTCACTGCGTGGACACAATATTCTACCTTTCCGAAATAAAGGTGTGCGAGAGGATCCAGGTCTCTGTTTTTAAAGGGGTGGTTGATTATGATTTGACTTTTCTAACTTTAGTTAGTGTGTAATGTTGCTGTTTGAGCATAATCAACATCTGCAAAGTTACAACGCTCAAAGTTCAGAGCAAAGGGAGATATTTGCTTTTAAAGAAATCGTTTTTTAAGGACTACAACAAACGGCTGGTAGAGACTACACCACATTCCTCCCGGGTTAGTGACATCACCAACCCTAGGATTTGCATAAACCCCGCCCCCTGAACACGATTTATAGATTATCAAGACAGAATATGCTAATCAATGACTAGAAGATAACTACACATCAGCTTCATAAATTCATCAACTAACCATTCAGAAATGTCCTGTTGCTTCTACATGTTGTCACTTCTTCTTGACTCTCTCCATCATTGTCTGACTGCGGTTTGAACATAAAAGGCTAAAAGTTTTTGAAATGTTCAGTGCATGTGTGTGTGAGGTAAAAGAACACGAGCTCTTGAAGCTCCGCCCACTGTGCCGGGAGCAGCATCTCATTTGCATTTAAAGGGACACACACAAAACGGTGCGTTTTTGCTCACTCTCAAAAAGTGACAATTTTAACATGCGATATAAAAATATCTGTGGGGTATTTTGAGCTAAAACTTCACACACACTCTGAGGACATCAGAGACTTATTTTACATCTTGTGAAAAGGCCATTATACCACCCCTTTAACATCTTCTCAGATTTGTCTCCATCTAGTTTCAGAAATGTCTCAAACTGTGCTCAGATTTCCCACGTATGTCATCAAAAGATCTCAATATGAACTCAAACATTTCTCATCAAATTCTATACATCTATACTATACATTCACTCTCTAGTTTTAGAATATCTTTGTTTTTTTATCATTTTTATTAGTTTTTCTTAATATTTATATTAATATTTGATTTTATCATTTGTAAATATTTAATACCAGTGTTATTTTAGTTTTATGTACATACTATAATACTATTATTAATATTTTGACAACTTTTAATTTTTGTTTTTGTAATTTTGTTATCTGCTTTGTCTGTAATTTTTATTTGTTTATCTTTTATTATAATTTTTAGAAGCACTTTGAAATAACCTTTATTGTCATATTTATATTTTAATTTATTTTTATATTTTCATTTTAGAAATTTTGTTATGTGCTTTTGTCATTTTTATTAGTTTTTCTTAATATTAATAATATTTAATTATAATATTTAAATATTTTTGACATCAGATTTGAGTTGCAGTGTGTTTTGCCATTTGCACTTCCCAGCAGTGTTATTCAACTATCAATTATATACTATTATTGATAAACTGCAAATATGAAAAGCAATAAGTACTCGTGGCTGTGCATTAAAACCCTTTCCTGTAGTAAAACGACATTAGCATCGAACAAAGTCTCTGGAAAGCTCGCAGAAGAGTTGAGATGAACTTGGAGAAGAAAAGCAAAGATAATGGAACACTTAATCATCTATGACAGCTTTGAGCTTAAAATGTTTATGATACATAAAGACAGACTATTAAGGCATGAGTGACTTCTCCTGATGACTAACAGATGGTATTAATGCTAATAGGAGCTGCGTATAGACAAGAGCACTGTCATTTTCTGCTTTCCAGATGCACGATGATCTGAATTTGGTCAAGCGTACACAGAAAAGACTGTATAATGGAGCGCTCTGAACAACGTTTATGGATGGACATGCGCCTCTGTTTCCACAATCAGGCAACCGTCATTGAGTTTTTGACATTTTATTGTTCTTCTCCGAGCTCAGAGAAGGTATATCAAGTAAAATGAGTTCAGCATAAACGAGCATTGATTTCCCATGCTGGTTGAATATTAAATATTGCTGGGATAATAAAGGATTGTCCCAGCATGGATCATTAATGAGTTGTTCTGGATGAAGCACATGCTGTTGGTATGGGGTGGAGAAGTCAATGACAGCATGTTTCCTCCGCTAACAGGATTACAGCACAATAATGCCACTTCGTATCTCTGTGTTTCATGCTTTCGGCCTGTTTTTGTATTTGTGTTGCATTGGAACGGCATGTGTTTGTGTATGAATGCATGTTTTTAAAAAGGAATATAGTTCCAAAACAGAATATTCTGTGGTTATTTATTGACTTTCTTAGGATTTAAAATGTCCAAGGTGCTTTTTCTTCTTTAATGCATTGAAACCACGTTCACACCGTCAGTTTTTGGGATTGATAACCGCATTTACTTGCAGATGTGAGTCTGGAAATGTCTCGTTCACACAGCAACTTACAGTATTAATGTGCAAACCTGTATTCTCTTATCATAGAGTGAACCGTTTGTGAACGTAACCGTATTAGCCATAGACTACTTTCATTATGATTTAATGGTGCTTTTTTGGGGGGGGGGGGGGGGGGTGACATCCTCTGGTTCCCATTCTCTTTCATTGTATCTTAAAAGCAGCTCATACACTCTGCTACACTTCTCCTTTTGTTTTTGAAGAAACGAAAAGA
Organism: Scardinius erythrophthalmus; assembly: GCF_964197995.2. Taxonomy (NCBI): domain Eukaryota; kingdom Metazoa; phylum Chordata; class Actinopteri; order Cypriniformes; family Leuciscidae; genus Scardinius; species Scardinius erythrophthalmus. The sequence goes on from NW_028296408.1 coordinate 50,728, forward strand.
TGTTGCAAAACCAACATGAGGGTGAGCAAATGATGACGAATGCTCATTTTAAAGTGAACTATACCTTTAAATCAAACTATCAGTAGTTAAACTAAAACTATTAAACATCTCCCAGACAGCAACATAGTGTCGGCCCAGATCCGGCCCACATCTGGTACAAGTGGAATCCTGACGGCCCAGATGTCATGTTGCTGTCTGGGCTGGATTTTCGGGAATTGAAATAAAAGTAACATAAAATAAAATAAAATATAAATAATAGATGAAATGCCTTGGCAAATACCTCAAATAGTTGAAGTACTAAAATTAATTTGAGGTAAGTTCTACAAGTTTTGTTTTCCCCGCCAGTATTATTATTATTATTTTTTAAGTTGCCAGCAAGCGCCAGCATTTTTGACCATTTTCACAAAAGTTTTATGGCCCCCAGAATATTTTGTTGTATGAATAACTGATCATGCAATATATAAATAATTTTTAATTGATTTATTCTAGCTTCATGCATTCTTTTTTTATGAACACTTGAATGTGGGTAAAAGTTTCATAAAAATAGCAACATTTTGAACAAAAAGCTGAGAAAATCACACTTTTGTCAAAGACTACAACGTGCGTCATCAATGCTTTTGTCGCTTGTTTCTACTTATACTTCAAGTCGGAAAGATCCGTCAATGTCGGGAAAGAGTTAATGACTTTTGTCTGTTTACTTGAACAATAGAATATGAGGGGGTGTTTGAATGAGGAAACCTGTCAGGAAACAATCATAAAAAGTGAATTAATATGTTCCCGTTGCTCATTTGTCATTCCTGTTCAACTTTCTCATCGTATGGCATCATCAGCAAGAGATGTCCGCTAGCCGGATAAACTTCAGATGTAATAACACAGCTTTCTGCCCATTACACAGCAATAATGGATTGCTTACCATCTATAGACCGCTGTAATTTTCTATGATCTTCATAATATCAGCCTATAAATGAGCTTTTATGACTCCGTTCTGCTGCTTTTCATAGTTTTAACACTGTTAACTTTCTAGCAAAGTTTTGTATGTTTATATTGTTTTCCTCAGATTTATTCGTGATTTATGGTGTTGTTGTAATTAGACTGTAGATTGCACTGGTGGTTTATGGAAGGAATCACTTTATGTCCTATTATAAATCAGACACGTTTATGAAGCGCTCTCAATTAACTACAGACCTCTGTATTAGTGAAAAACATGTTTTGATGTGTGCCGAAGTGAGATACAAGCCTCAGTTTGAGTTAGATACTACAGTATTGAGATACCGAGAGCCTGGATCCTTAAGCGCTCAAACGTTTCTTCTCAAATGCAATGAGAAAACACTGTTAAGATGAAACTGTTGCACTTTTTGGTGTCATTTCTGCCTATAGCACCAGTGATAATGTGCTTTTTTGTATGCAAACACTAAACAGTTATGCGACAATCAATAAGTGTTGCCAACAAAATCTCTTTTGCATGCATTTTAAAGTTGGAGTGATTATCTATTTAGACTTTTACAAGTTAGTGACAAAAGGATGCAAAAAAGCTACTTATGAGGTCTTTCTCTCTTTGAACATATGAATATTTATGTGGATGCACAGAGTGTGTTAAGACGTTCGACCCTTTTAAAGTGAAGTGACACTTGAAAAAAAAAATGACACTTCAACTTTAAAGTGCCCTTATGATGCTATTTTAAAGGTTCCTAATTTTGTTTGGGAGTCTCCTACAAGAGCTTTACATACATCCAAGGTAAAAAAAAACCTCTTTAATTTTCTCATAATATACATTACCTCATTTTGACGAAATCCATTGTCAAAACGATCCCCATTCACACGGATCTGCAAAAACGACTAAAACCCCTGTATTCTGCTGCCAGGCCATTAGATGGCGATGAAACACTGTAGATTGAACACGTAATACGCATGTGCATAACGTCATCATTTAGATGGCGATGAAACACTGTAGATTGAACATGTACAGTAATACGCATGTGCATAACGTCATCATTTAGATGGCGATGAAACACTGTAGATTGAACATGTACAGTAATACGCATGTGCATAACGTCATCATTTAGATGGCGATGAAACACTGTAGATTGAACATGTACAGTAATACGCATGTGCATAACGTCATCATTTAGATGGCGATGAAACACTGTAGATTGAACATGTACAGTAATACGCATGTGCATAACGTCATTGTTTTCAGAGATTCACGTTTTTGCTGTTTACACGGGGACCGTTTTTCAAAAACTTGTACTATGAAACCCAAAGTTTGCATTTTCAGTCACCCAAAACTCCGTTGTCGTGTAAACGAACGTCCAAAACGGCCAAACTTTACTCGAAAACGTTGTTGTGTAAACAGCCCCTCAGAGTCTGAAACGGTTTGTTAGAAGATTCAGTCTCTCTAAACTCCGCCTTTTCCGAGAGCTGCTCTGCTCTGATTGGTCAGATGACCCAGTCTGTTGTGATTGGTCGACCACTTACAGCGCAAGTCAGAAACTCAACACCTATTAGCATTATTGAATTTCAGCTCTTCCTCAGTGCTTGATACACAGTGATATGAAAAGCAACTGTATCAATCTCATCAAAGTGGATTTGCTTTGTCAGCAGAAAACAGCGTCTTCTCGACATGAACAACACAAACCAAACTCTTCCAGTCTCAGATAAACTACAGTGTTTGAGGGTGGCTCAAAGAGAGGCTGTTCGCAGGCATCCAATGAAAACCACAGGCTGGCATTATGCAAATTAGTTACATTGTTACATAGGTTTGTAACAGGAAGTGAGACTGGAATTGCTGACGACTCAATTCGTCAGTTCAGAATCGATTCTTGGTATAAAAAGACTAACCTCATTTGATGTGCACTTTGATCTTTAAAACTTTGCAGACTTTTTACATTCACAAACAGCTGTGTTACTCACTGCATTAAAAGGAAATATAAAAAAAAGCATAACAGGGGCAGCTTTCAAAGATGTGAAAACGCCGCAGGACGTATTCAATGCTGAACACAGAGGTCTGGTTTATATGACCATACGCTGAGAGTTAAAGGGTAACTCTCGCCAAAATGCAACCTAGGGTCTTTTTGTTAATCTACACAAGGCAAACTTTGGTTTAAAAGCATAATTAGAATGGAAACGCCACTTTTAAGTTTGACCGTATTTTCGTTTTCGGTCAAATTGCATTTTGAATGGGAGTGAATGGGGCACTTCTATGATAGCATCAAAATCACTATTTTTAAAACACTAAGAAGACTCGACACAACATGAAACTGTGCTGGAAGTCTCACCAGCGGCTCTACACATGAACTCCAGCATTGAGAACATTGTTTGTGTACACAGAGTTTACTAAAGAGAAAGATTTTGAACAACTCACTGTAACTGTGTCCGCCGGCACTTTGTCAGTCAAAACTAGTCGATCTCCGAATGCGAATGAACTGACTCTGAATTTTAGTATTGCTTCTTATATGAGGATCCTTTTTCAAATACAAGATCAATATTGATTTTCACGAACGACAAAACAACAAATTATCCGTGAATTTATATGGAACTAAGCTTTAGGAGCTTTCCATCTTTACTCTCTTCCCTGTTACGTTGCATTCGGAGATCGACTATTTTTGACTGTAAAAATGCCGGCGGACATAGAGACAGTGAGTTGTTCAAAATCTTTCTTTTTTAGTAAACTACACAAACTGTGTACACAAACAATGTTCTCAATGCTGGAGTTCATGTGTAGAGCCGCTGGTGAGACTTCCAGCACAGTTTCATGTTGTGTCAAGCCGTCTTAGTGTTTTAAAAATAGTGATTTTGATGCTATCATAGAAGTGCCCCATTCACTCCCACTCAAAAGGCAATTTGACCGAAAACGAAAATACGGTCAAACTTAAAAGTGGCGTTTCCATTCTAATCATGCTTTTAAACCAAAGTTTGCTTTGTGTAGATTAACAAAAAGACCCTAGGCTGCATTTTGTCGAGAGTTATATTACCCTTTAACAACCAACTACCACCAAATCGAGCTCATTTAACCACAACAAAAAACAACAACAAAACGCTGGTGGGTTAAATCCTGAAACATATCCCAGACTGGATTTGAAAGACTAAATGGGTCTTGTTGTTGGTTTGCGCTGGGCTTGGCGTGAGAGACAGCCTGACATCAGAAATCTGCCGTTCGCTCATTTCCCGCGTGTGACGGAGAAGTGTGTGTTTCTCTCACCGTACCTTCCAGCACACACACACACACACACACACATCTCTGGAACCTGATGCTCCACGCTCCTCCATTAATCCCCCTCTGTCGGATCCCGGCCAGGTAATTACTGTTTAAAAATATTTCAGCCCATTCTTTTGCCTGCAGAGGAAAAAATGGGAACAAAGACAACACAGTTATAAACAACGACAAAGGCCTGCTTTAAATTCACTCGTCTTTCTTCCCCGGAATCAGTGGCTTTGTTTGCACAATGTACAAGGTGTCTGAAACAGAAATCTTTGGCTATTTCATATTCAAATGCGGCAGTCACGCTCTAGTTTTCTACGCACAGAAGTTAGGTCTGTTTCATTGTGATGAGGCACAAGCGCACACGTTCTGCCTTCCAAACAGGCTTGCTCTATTAGTGAGATCAAACAAAGCCTGGAAAAGCTCAAATATCCACTTTTAACTCGGAAGATTCGTCTCTAACCTCTTAAAAATACTTTCCACGCTCACGCTACAGTTTGGTGTCCTGTTACTTTCATGAAAGCCGATGATACGTAACATTAACATAAGCATGAAAAAGAACCACATTATTATTTTAGCTTCTTGTCCCAGTTTAGAGGTCTTGACCTTCCGGACTGATATCCAACAATTAAAATCATACGTCAAAATTGTCAATCTCTTGAAAAACATAATATTATACAAAAAACATAACATTTAGCTCATGTCCCAGTCCCAAACTGTGCACACAATAATAGTACTAAATAATATATATATAAACTATATGCAGTAGTGACCTAGGAATATCACCTTTTATTCAAATATCATTAGTAATATTTTGTTAGCATATTGCTTGGTTATACTTGGAGTGACATGACAAGTTGTGCAACATAATTTTTGGCCAGGCCGTCATACAAAGAAATTATAAGCAAAAGAGAACCAACGAAATATTAATAACTGATTATGTTGTAGACAATGCATCCTTTTTGTTTGTCTATGCATTTATTTTTTGCATAGTAAAAAAAAAACCCTGTAGTTTACTTTTTTTTTTTGACAAATAATTTTGTCAGATAAATATTTTATCGGACAAATACTAAACTTTCCCAAGTTTAGTGTTTTGTCCTTCCGTTATAATTAAAATATTTAAAAATATAAAATATTTTCCCTTATATTTTGGTGGTATAATTCATAAAAAAAAAACCTCCAGACGTCACTTCTGCCCACTATAAATTAATACATATATAACAAAAATATAATAATAAATGTGTGTGTGTTGATATAATGTGTATGTAACTGTATGTATTAATTTATGTTTTAAATGACAAGTCATATTCAAGAAAAAAATAATAATTTATTTTATAAAATTATTATTATATTATATAATAATTAATAGGATTTTGTTCCCCTTTTTCTCATGTTCCCCCTTCACACTCCTGGCCTTTCTTTCCTTCCTCTCTCTGAATCTCGGATGAACTCGAACGCCAGGCACACAAGCGGTCCTCTGTTGGAAGCGCTGAAGATAACCGCAGATGACAGGGAATCATGAAGACGATGGTTTGTGCAGTGTGAGAACGGCTGAAATGTGATTAGTGTAATTATGGCCTTATGACCTGTTGTGCATAAAACATAAAATCAGATGACCATTTGATATGAACTTACATCGCAGTCACAGATTAGTCAGATACGGATCTCCAAAAGCAGTTTAGGCAATCAACTGTACACTTATGATACAGTAATTGTGTTAATTTCTTTTATTAGAGACTTATTAACATTTTTATGCTATTTTGCAACAGAGGCAGTGTTTTTGTTTCATCATTTTTAATATTTAAATTCATGTTAATCCACTAAAAGCTACGTTCACAGGCATTAATTTAATGCTAATAATTTCATTTGTATTTAATTGAATTTGAACGTAGCAGTGCTTCTGTTGACAAGCTCTTTTCTTTAGCCGTCTTAAAAGGTTCGATTGTGAGCTTTTCAACACCCACTCGCGCCGGAAACGCAAACACACCTGCCAAGATTCATGCAAATCTCCATAATCAGATGAATCATATCAAGTCATTACACACTGTCCATTACGTTGAAGTTAACTTCAAAGTTTCTGCAATATGCACTGCAGTGTGTCGGGACGTTGTGACCAGCGAGATGTGGGTGTGTTACTGCTGATCTGCGCTGGGCTTGTGTCAGCGACCCTGATGGCTAATGCTCAGTAGCTCAGGTGTGCTGATGCTGACAGGTAGTGTTCTCGCTCAGGGGAAATCAAGCTCTCGCTGTAAATGAGTCTGTTTACTGCACCAGGGAAAACAAACAGGCCTTGTGCTCATCAGCATCACACTTACAGGACGCACAAACAGGCCCTGCTTTTACAACTACAGCAGACGCACGCGCTTAATGCATACTAATCATGCAGCGTTTCACCGCCAACTTCTGACAGCAGAGCTGCAGAAACACCAGATAAAGGGAGGAACGAACGGATTGATGCAATGCACAAACATAAAGCACTGATTCTTTACAATCGCTGGTTATTTCTAACATTTAGAGTTTGTATGTAAGTGGGGCACAAGTAAGATTTTTCAATATGGAAAATGTGGAAAGAAAAGGACTTTATTTTACAGTGTCGTTGTTATATACGTTACATTTACTATAGTAATAACTATAAATGATGCATAATTACATGCAGCTAACCCTAAAACAAAGCTAAAGCCTAATCCTGATTTCGGTAACACTTTATTTTACAGTGTCCTTGTTACATACAGTATGTTACATGTACTTGCTATAGTAATAACAGTAAATGATGCATTATTACATGCAACTAACCCTCAACCAAACCCTAATCCTACTCTAACCCTACAGTAAGTACATGTAGTTGCTTAATATTACTCAGTACTTAAATATATAATTACACTGTAACAATGACACCTTAAAATAAAGTGTAACCCTGATTTCTAACCCTATAGTAAGTGCATGTAGTTACTTTATATTACCCAGTATGTAAGTGTGCAACTATAATGTAAAAATTTGAAATGTAAAATTAAAGACATAAGGACAACAAATTTATGAAAATACAGACATCAACATGGAAAAATATATATATATATATATATATATATATATATATATATATATATATATATATATATATATAATAAAAAAATAATTTAATATCTAAATACCACTATGGAATTTTCAGAAAAGCTTATTATAAAATGATTGTTGTAGAAATACATGCAAAATCCAATTATGAGACACACACACACATACATACACACATATATATTTTTTGAAAAGGCAATTTAGGGTTTCATTACACCTTAACTGTTACCAACACTGTTTTGTAATCTATTTCTACAAATATTAATCATGAATATTGATGTTTCAAACATCAGAACTAGTTGAATGAGACTAGTTTACACCCATGGCATCTCATCATAAATCACTCTGCATATCTCTCAGAGGTTCGACACCTCAGCAAAGGCGAAAACACAGCAGAGCAAACGACATTGTCTACCAGATTTCTCATAACACCCCCAAACACACATATTAATAAGCTCATAATTATATTACGGTTCTCCAAATCAAGTCCCTCAAGCTGTTGGTTGAACAGAGAATATGCTAAACACGTTTAAAGCCAGGACCGAAAGAAAGACTTCAATAATGTCGACTGAATCTTTTATAAAACATAATGTGTTGAATAGCATATAATACCGAATTATTATCAACTCTTTGATAGTGACAACTCTTTAAATATTTATATTCTTGCAAAAAAAAGTTTCTTTTAAGTATCTAGCTAGTGTTGACCTTTAACCTCAAAAAGTTGTGGAAGTTTGTCTCTTTTCCTCAGGGAAATAACACATCATTCCCTCTCAGTATGAGCACTTAAAACAAACTTAAAACATGGGAATGACTTATTGCACCTCGAGGGTACGTTTCTTTGAGTTCGCCTACTTAAATGAAACAGACTCAGCCAAATTGCTCACTACTCCATTTCAACTTTAAAACTTTTGGCGGCACTTTTGACAATTACGGTAACATCGTTCCTCTCGGCTTCCACCAGAGTTTGGAGATGCGAGTGTGTTTTGGCTGTAAATCTCTCTTACTTCAGTAACTGGTTTGTGACATTAGGGGGTGCTGGAATTCTTCTGGATGTCCGCATGCATGGTCTTCCCAGATCTATCCCGCTTTTCCATGTCAGACAGAAAACTAACTTTTCAAGCACTTCCCTGAGAAATAATATAGGAGAAGAAAATATAGAGGAAAAAGTTGGTAACAGTGTGTATTTTAAAAATAGAAAAGCAGAGGCCAAAATTAATATTGACATCTTCACTCTTTATTCAAATATTATTATTGATATTTTGTAATATACAGTAGTTGTGCTTGGAGTCGGTTGTTTCATTTGTGATAATAAAGCAATGAAACATCATTTTTGACCAGGCTGTCATCCAAAGAAATTATGAACAAGAGAGAACCAACAAAATATTAATAACTGATTATGTTGTAGTCGATGTATGCTTTTCCCTCTGAGCCTTTTGCATTACTTCACATCGTAAAATAAAACCTGTAGCCGTAATTTGCCAAATAATTTAGTCAGATAAACACCTAAACCAAGTTTAGAGTTTTGTTTTTCCCTCTTATTTAATATTTTCCTCAAATGTTGATATTTTCTTCATATTTTCCCTTATATTTGCCCACTACAGCATTAGTATAACCAGCTGTCTTTTATAAAACGATCAGTAAATATCTTTTTTTCTCTTTATAAAACTATGAACACTGTCCCACAAATGAGCATTTTTACAAAACGTCCCCCCAAAACTGACGTCGCTCATGAATTATTGAAAAAGAACACATTTCCTCTTGTTTACCCATATACACATATGTATAAAATATCATTTATTCTAATAGGCTCTATAAATCAAAAGTATTGTCAGCGAATGAGAGATAAGTGAGGTTATTGTGCGACGAGGCCAGCTGGTGGTAATAATTTAATGAAGTTTTACAGGCGCTATAAAGGCAGGAAGCAGATGTGGCATTAAGGATTATAAAGTTGGTAAAACTTTTAACAAGTGAGATGGATTTCAACGGTAGAACAGCAGAACTGCCGAAAAAACAGGGTGAATTTACACATCCTTCAATTGCAAAGCTATCAATCACACGCGCGTTATTCCTCTGGGAGAATCTTTACATGCATATTTATTAGCTCAACATGCTAATTCCCGCTGCTCCGGGCCCCACCGCTGCGGCGCCAAGCCTGTTTATGACTCATAATTGTTGATATCCTTTGATATATTTCTCTCAACTAAGACATCATTTGCTTTTTGTGGTTTTAAGTCAATGAGGCACAATGACCCAGGCTTTCAATTCAGATTTACAGTTCAACATCTATTAAAAGCGAGTCGATGCCTCCAGTGGGGGATCGTCTCAGCGCAAAAGCAACTATTGTTTAAAAAAATGGAATAAAATAAAACATGTTATATAATTATGTGAGAAATAATAACAGCTGGATAATCGTAATGCACCAGTGACCAAGAGGAACTACATTTTAAAGTCACAGGGAATCTCTCCTTCCTAAACACTCTGACAGAAGAGAAAAGTTTCACAGCAGCTTCGTTCGTGTGTGTGTGTGTGTGTGTGTGTGTGTGAGCAGAGATTTGACTCCCTCAGACACCTGCCGTCGAGCTTCGCTCCTCCAGGGATCCGGCGTCTGAAATGCAATTTGAGTGTTTCGGAGCCACAGAGAAAAAACAAACACACGACAGAACAAACACCAGTGCAGTCGAGGCTGGACAAACATGTATTTGGGCGGGGGAGAAACAAAATCATAAATGGATCTGTTGTCTCACAGGTGTGGAATATTCAAGGACAAACTTGATTGCGGCAGAACGAGGGACTTTCTTGGTTTTATCATGATGATGATGATGATGATGATGAGTTGATTACATGTTGACAGAGCTCAAGCTCGGGACATTTACTCCAGTGAAATCCAGAGGTCACGACCCCTGTAGTTTGTTTGAAGGCCTACAAATAAAACACTAAACTTATTTAAGGTATTTATCTGACAAAATTATTTGGGAAACTACAGCTACAGCTTTGATTTTACCGTGCAAAATAAAAAAAAATAAAATCATGCATTGACTACAACATAATCAGTTTCAATACATACGTTTCAATGGTTCTCTCTTGTTTTTGCATGCATTCATAACTTCTTTGTAATGTCGGCACAATGTTTCATTGTGTTATTATCACAAATAAAACTACTGACCCCAAGTTCAACAATGCAATAGGCTTACATAAATCTTCAACACATTTTTTACTAATATTTGCATGAAGAGTGAAGATGTCAATTTTCTAACACTTTAGTTTTGGCTCCAATTCTCAATATTAACTAGTTGCTTATTAGCATGCATATTATGATATTGGCTGTTAAAGCACAATATCAATGCATGAGCATATTCTACATTAATCCTCCCAGATACCTAAACTTAACAACTACGTTATTAACTGTTAATAAGCAGTAATACGTTTATTGAGGCAAAAGTCGTAGTTAATGGTGAGAATTGGACACTAAACTAAAGTGTGACCATATATATATGAATATAAGAAAAAAAAGCATTTATCATCTCAGTCTCAGATTTTGGAGTTTATTCTCCATAATAACACGGTCCACATTTGATCACGGGATGCTAGAATGCGTTTTAATGCCATTTGATTGAGTCCCCTTTTTGTGTTACGGGTTAAGGAGTAATTAATCACAACATTTTTGACACTAAACATTACATAAAAATAAAAAGGCTGACAAGTTGTTTTACATAATCAAGTGTGCCGCTCTCACCTGCGATGACACCGCCGAACCCTCGTCATTACACCCCACAATAACACAGGTGTGTGAAAAATGGAAAACTGGCAGCGATATGAATTATTAATGTCAAACTTGAAGTATTAGAACAGGAAATCAACCAACTTACCTGGCACGATTAAAATGCAAAACACTTTCTCCCCCCACAAAACGGGAAAGTGTAATTACGGCCCGCTATTCTGGAGCGCGCTAACTTGTGCTTTTTTCCAGCGCTCGAAGCACCTGCTTACTTTGTTTATACTCCTGTATTCTCTCTCATATTAATAAGAGGCTGCTCGCATGTCCTCCTACAGCTCTGCACAAACACGATGAGAACTCGTCAAGCCTCGTCATAATCTGAATTACAAATGCTTTGTATAGCTGCTAAACTATAAGTTAAGTGGGGGTTCAGCGGGAGACGCTCGCCAACACGTGGGTGTTGTGAAGTCAAAGAGAGAAAAGCCATATTTATCCGCCCTTTGGAAAAAGTGGAGCCGAGTAAACAAATCAATTTTCACTACATGTTAATTGTTTCGAGCGTCGTATTATCTTGGTGACACATTGCTAGCCTGTGTTCCGCGTGCAAATCGCGGATCGCTTTCAAACAGGTGACCAATGGCGAAGCCCCGTTCCTAAAGGATGCTGGGAAACAGCTTGAGTCGCATCCAACGTGGGACCGGCGTTTTTGGCAAGTCAAACTTTATCAGTGCAAACACGCAGAGATGAAAACAAACACATCCCGGCTTGCTAATTACGGACACATTGGAGTCTCGCGCCTCATGATCGCTCGGTCTTCCTCTTGGCCCGATTCCTCGGACAACCTGGACGTCCGTTCGAACCTCGATGTCGTCGGTGGCCTGTCTGTGATTTTTTCAAACCCATTATTTCACATGCAAAGTTATAAATTACTGGACTGACACCAGGCTGGTATCTCACAGGCCATGTGGCCTGAACTAACGCCAAATCCTGCACCACTAATTTTACTAATTGCCCGGGCGAAGCCAACACTTTTCATTGGTCCGTCGCCGCCATGTCACAGGAAGCTAATGAGGACTAAATAATGCATGTGAACCTCTCTAATTGCTCCATTTCTCATTGTAGTTACCATTTCTGTAATACGAGAACGGGTGCCAAAATGTTTACGGTGTAATTATTTTGGATAGAAATATCAATGTATTCAGTGCAGTTCCAAAAATAATAAACCTTTAGAGCAAAACATTAGAAAGTATATATTCAGATGACTGCTCGATTCATGACGTATCATCTTGATATAAATAGCAGACTTTTTTTATTTATTATTATTATTATTTTAGGATTTCCAGCTTTTTGCAGCTTTGGAGCAAAAAAGATCATGTTTCGCAATAAATTTTATTGCAAATCATATTGAATCTAATTATTATTATTTTTTAGTGGTCACACTTTAGATTAGGGTCCTGTTCTCACTATTACCTGACTTTTGCCTCAAAAAACTCCTAATTACTGCGTATTAATAGTTAGTATGGTAGTTGTAAGTTTAGGAATTATTATTATTTTAGGATTCCCAGCTCTTTGCAGCTTTGGAGGAAAAAAGATCATGCATCTTTTTTTAATTCTAATTTTATTGCAAATCATATTGAATATAATGTATTTTTTGTTGTTGTTGTTGTTGTTGTGGTCACACTTTAGATTAGGGTCCAATTCTCACTATTACCTGACTTTTGCCTAAAAAAACCTCCTAATTACTGCATATTAATAGTTAGTATGTTAGTTCTAAGTTTAGGAATTATTATTATTTTAGGATACCAAGCTTATTGTAGCTTTAGAGTAAAAAAAAAAAAAAGATCAGGCATCTTTTTTTTATTCAAATGTTATTACAATTCGTATTGAATATGAATATAGATTTTTCTTTTAAAATACATTCTAAAAATAAAGGTTCTTTACTGGCATCGATGGTTCCATTAAGAACCTTTAAAATTCACAGAATATTTCCATTCCACAAAAGGTTCTTTATAGTGGAAAAAAGGTTACGATTTTTAATTTTTTCTTTATTTTTAAGACTGTGTTAATTTCCTTTGTGTCTACGCTTGTGGCTTTACAGAATAAAATACCACCATATGTCTATTTCTGTGCACTGATAATATTTTCTGTATGCTGAAATTCCCTCAAAGACATTTTTGATTAAAAATAGCCATTTTTCATTTCTCAGATAACTGGATGGCACTCATGGAATAACAAATGCAAGTAATGAGGTCATGTGACAACAATATAGCATAATGCCGTTTGAAATGTTTATCTAATGCACAGATAATAAAGTAGTATACAGTAAAAAACTGCGCAGTGTTCAGGAAGTGTTTCATTCCAAACGTCGCCTCTCTCTGTAGATATTCCAGCAGATGTCACCTGGGGCTGGAGTGTGTGTGTGTGTGTGTGTGTTCCTGCTCTGGCCAGCTTCCCGTTTACACACATCGGCCACCGTTTTCACTCGTCGCATCTTCAGGCAACCTGTAATTTAGCAGTAAATTTAATCATCCAAATAGCTAAATATTTTATGTTATTAAAGCGCAACTGAAAAGAACGCTATTATTTATTTACACCGCAGATCTTCACTCCAGCATCAGGTGGGCCGGTGGGTCCGGTTCATCTACGGCATGTTCTGAATTATTGACCGATAATCTGTCTTAATTCACATCACCACAGGACGGGCGTTCCTTTGATAGATGCGACAAAAATGCCTAGTTTACGCCAGAGAGGGGAAAAAGTGTGTTTCTGTGGCAAGAGGGGGTGGGGGAAGGGGGGAAGGTATGGTAAAATATGATTAAATAAATTATGATGACAGACAAAACAGGGTTTAGGTTGAGAACATTCGCCATGCTAAAGAATTCAGATGACAGAACTGTCAATCAAAGCTCACAGCGGGAAGTGTGTTAAGACCAGAGTGTGTGTTTCTGCCACCGCTGTGATTCCCTGCAACCATCCAACATTTCCAAAGGCAGAAATCCCATGTTCTTTTCACTGCCAGATATTAGATAAACAGCAACAAAATATCTATTTCAGAAATTTGACATTATGATTTTAATTGTTATTTAATGAATTGTACAATATAGATACTGTTTATATAGTCAAACCAAAATTTTCAACATTTCTCACATTATCAGTTTATTCGCTATAGTTTAGAAAATGGTAATAAAATATGAGCAGAACTCAGTTGATATTTGACTGGTTTTGTCCGTCCTTCTGTTAGACTGTCTCACACATGAATTATGTTGAATATCTGTCAGCTGTTAAATTTAACTACACAATTAGATAATACCAGTTTAGCTCAACCAATCACCAAGCAATGCTTCATTGTGTTCAGTCTGTGTGTAAAAAGAGCATTAGCAATTAAAGAAAACACACTTCAGCAAAACATGATCAGCTCAAAGTTTCGGAATCACTTTTGGGCCCAAATTTGTATAATTTTACTGGTAGTAACTAGCTGCGTTTCCATTATCCTTCAAATTGCGCAAATTGAAATTGCGAATTGAAAATACGCCCGATCGAAACACGTCAATTTCGCAAAAACTCCCATTTATCGCAAAAAAGTTTTTCCGCTCGCATGAGGAGGTTTTTCAGGCAATTCGAAAAAGAAATATTTCGCAAAAATGCAATGGAAACAGTTTTTGCGCATTTACAGTCACCTGACGTAGATGACGCGGTGTGTTTGGACAGAATACGAGACTGAGATCTTTATTAAATTCATAAAAGGCAAAATAATTACAGGAATAATGGATTCTAAACCTCAGATAAATGCCACAATCAAGACCTCGAAGCAGAAATGAGGGAGAAACACCCAGAAACTCCTCATATGAGCCGCTCACAAGTATAATAAGGGTCGTTCCTTAACATTAATGCTTGGAAAACACACATACGTCTCCTTTGATTAATAATAATGGCCAGTGCGGCGGCTGGGACATAGTACATAAACCTACCAACGACCGTCGCCATGATTTTTGGAATGATTTTACTCATCGCGAGAGAAAAAAATTAAGTTTTAGCCGCATAACATCGGTTAATGGAAACAGCGTCATTTCGCAATAGTTTTTTGTCGACATTTAGAAACAATCGCAAAAGTTTTGCGCAAATCTGTAATGGAAACGCGCCAAGTGTATGAAGAATTTTTGGGTATAATATGTCACAGTTGACTTTATTTTGATATCATTACTTACATAAATGAACTATAGTGTCCTGCACCTACTTTTAAAAAAATATAAAAAATTATTTCTGGTGTCTGAATAATTTTTGGTTTAACGGTATATATATATTCTGCATCAGAGACTTTCCACAAAACACATTATATGTATACATTATAATAAAATATATACACATTATAATATAAAACGATTAATCCTTAACATTTACAAGGGGGAAAAACATTCAATACTGCACTGAAAAAGTAATAAATTAGAGCATGCTGTGCATCAAATGAACTTGATAAAATGTGGCAAAGAAAATAAACGCAAACATCAGACACAGTTGTTGAATTGGATTAACGTAAGCATAACCCAAGAGCTGATGTGGCATCGATAAAGGATCCCTGATAGTTTATCTACATATAATGGGCCTTCAAATTGTCATAATACTATTGTAAAAGCGGTTCTCTTTTATGCGTGCTAATCTCTCCCAATCACAAACTCTGAGCACAGCGATGATCACGACGGCATCAGATTACAGCGTCCCCTCAGGTCACGGCTCTTTAAAGAGACACGTTTGACTGAGAATCAAAGTCACAATATTTCTCTGCTTTAATCGCCTCTATAGGACACTTTGATGATCACTATAAAAACACAAGAGAAACTCTGTTCCCAAACGCCGCTGGTTACTGTGGGATTATTCCATACAAATAATAATTCAAATCGGGAATTTGAAACATTAAAAGACTTAAAAAGGAAGATCTACTTCTTTACATAAAAATCAATAATCAATAATAACTCCATTGTTACTGATCTAAGAGTGATTGTAACACACACACACACACACACACACACACACACACACACTAGAAACTAGAGTTTAATGAAATGGATTTAAGTATAGACAATGGCTTAAATATTCACACAGTTGCTTTTGTCACATATATATTATAGACGCGCAAAATCATGTGGTGCTTTTATATCTTCTCTTAGTACTAAAAACAGAAAAAAAATTTCCTTTGCATTTTAAAAAAGTTTCATGACAGCATTGTCAAAACGATCCCCGTTCACACGGATCCGTGAAAACGACCAGAAACGCTGTATTCTCCAGGCCAGTAGTGGGCGATGTCACTCTGTAATTTTTTATTTATCTTCTGAAAAAATATTGAACTGTTTTGTCCTTTGTTCTACTTTGTTCATTTGTAGGGGAAACGGTTGAGAATAAAGGGACAGATTTACAGTGTACACCAGCACAAACCCTCTTTTGGTGTTAATAAACTACTGTCAAGACACACAGTGAAAGATTAGCGCTAAAAGGTCGTGGACAGGGATATTTCGCGGCTGATCTTGTTGCATGTGCATATATGAGTTTCCCTTTCAGACGCAACATTTATGGGAGAAGAGTATTGAAATCTGCCTCAAAGTCCACTGTAAAAAAATGATCGTGATTTTAACAGTAAAAGACTGTAAAAATGCTACAGTGAAAAGCTGTTAATTGGTTAACAGAAAGTTTCCTTACTATATACGGTAAATAACTGTGATAGATCTAATTGTACATTTAATGTAATTTTACTGTAAAATACCGTTAAATTTACAGTTTTTGGAAGTAAAAACGAACAAGTCATTGTAGAATTTACAGTGAAAAAACGTAAATTGACATTCCCACAATTCCCTGCGTGACACTTCACATTTTATGTATTTTTGTTAAACTAACTAGGTTTCGTCATAGTTTTCTTAGTTTTTTTCTAATCAGTTATGTACATTAGGGTTTTATGTTACATTTAATGTTGTTAAATTAATGTTTATTGTATTTTTAAAATTTCATGTGTGTTACCATGATGGTGTTTAATGTTTGTGTGAATGACACTGTGCAGCTTCTATATATTAATATTAACTTTCTTGTGGAAGAACTACTTGTGATGAGCCTTGATTAATCATGTGACTCTCATTATTGCTGTGATTGTTGGTTTGTCAGTGTAATACTATGGTACAAAACAGATATTAATACTTAAATAGGTCAGTAAATTAAAATTATATCATATTACTGAAATCCAATGTTAAATATACATGTTTAAAATGTTAAATTTACATGTAATTCGTAAGTATGTTTACGGTTTGATGTGTTTTTTACAGTATTGTTCTGGTAACCACAGCTGCCAGTTTTTTTCCGTAAAAACAACGGGATTTTTTTTACAGTGTCCTTTATATGGAAAAAGGTGTTTTTATTTGTTTGGTTGAACTTGCTAATCTAATAAGCCACATTAAGTTGAATTAACCTAAATTTGAGTACAGATAACTTGAAAAAGTAAGTTCATAAAATTTCAAATAAACTTTGTAAGTCCAGGTTACTTAGAATAAGTAGTTGGGTCATTTATTTAATTGGGTCAACAAAACTTTTCATATACTTAATATTCTACATACAACTGAGACAAAGCAAAAAGATAACTCAAAAAAAAAATTTTTTTAATTTTTTTTTACAGTGTACTGACACATAATACACGCGAGTGTGACATCCCCATTTTCACAAATTCAGATTTTTGAATACGCAGAGATAATAATGGTATCATTTTTAAAAACGTGCACTTTGAAACCCATTTCCAAAGTTTGTGTTTTCAGGCTCCCAAACGCAATTGTCATGTAAATGATAGGCCAAAACGAATAAAAAGTTCTTTTTTTTTACAGTTTGTAGTTAAAAACGGCTTATTTTGTTACTTCATATTGTATTCTTCTTAAATTGATTTGACAGTATGTTTTCACTCAGTATTTTGTATTCTTTGTATTTTTATTCTATTCTTGTCAAGTATTTTGAGATACAACTATTAAAAGCACTATAAAAAATAAAGTTTATTATTATTATTACAAATAATGTTGTTTACATTATAAATATCGACCGTACATGTGACTACTGATTCAAAGCATAATGTGCAGTTTGCTTGATTTACAAATAAGTAAATAAATTAGCAAATGAGACAAAGTCCAAAGTGACCTAATTTATAGAGTATTCTCCTAACTATAAGTAACTTTGCACCTACATGTGAACTAACTCTCATTAGAGTATTAGTAGACTGTAGGTTCGGGTTAGTAGAATAAATTGACATGTAGGTGTAAAGTTATTGTCAGTAGAATATCTGTTTAGGAGCGTCAAAATAATGATAGCAGATATTAAGTAGACTAATAATGACTGCTATTTGACATGTAGTTACTTATAGTTAGTAGAATGTCTAAAGTGGACCATCGAAGTGTAACCTAGAGTGTCATTATAAGGACAAACAATCTTCTATAATAAGCAAACACTCGTTTTCTCAGGGCCCTTCCTTTGGAGACCAACATCACGAGAGTTAATGTGACTGAAATAGACCTCCATGTATCTTACAGCCAGACAAATGAAATAAACGTCTAGAAAAATTCAACCTAAATGAACATGTCTTGGTAATTTCTGGCTAAT
Source organism: Scardinius erythrophthalmus (assembly GCF_964197995.2). Taxonomy (NCBI): domain Eukaryota; kingdom Metazoa; phylum Chordata; class Actinopteri; order Cypriniformes; family Leuciscidae; genus Scardinius; species Scardinius erythrophthalmus. The sequence continues at coordinate 69,324 of NW_028296408.1, forward strand.
TATCGAGGTGGAGGAGCTTCAGTGCTTGAGTTCTGCTCAAAACGACCTGGTTTGAAGGGGAAACCCTTGTGAAACGCTGCGAAAAATGAACCTCAAATACACTCCATTGTTTCTCATTGTGTTTGGATCATGACTTCAAAACACACACATCGGGGACGCTGCATGAAAATAAGATCGGTTTCCTTCAGAAAAGCAAGAAATTACTAAACAAAATTACCACACGACAAACACAGCCAACGGTGAAACACAGAACAAGGTGCGAAACAACGGAGAGACGGAAAAATAAGATCACGACGGCGAGATCAATTAAGATAAGATCTAAAAGATAAGATCAATTAAATAAGGACATTTGCAATTTTATTTTTATATACAGCATCCCTAAAAAGTGTTTGGACAAAGTCACAGTTTATAATGACAAAATATCTTGCCATTATACATATAAAAAGGCTTTTATTGTTGTAAATTATAAAGAAAAGCATTAAAACATTTTACAAGTTAAAAAATATGACACAATATTGTTTAAAATAAAGACTTGGATTCTTTTCTAGTCGTCAAACTTTGAGGGAAAATAAAAAGTGACACTTTGAGAAAAGCTGGAGCATCATTTGCTTGCAGATGACACTTGGTTTGATATTTTCTATCTAATACAATTAAATAAAGATGTTTTTAAGTGACTTTAGTGTCTGAAGATCTACTGTACGCCACATCAAAGATGTGAAAAGTCGTGCAAAACTGATGTACGGCTGTTCTGGGTGCAGCAGATGTGCACTTGAAGCCCGTTTCTAAAGCAGAAAAACCAAGATGACCAAATGGCAGCAAACTTCTGTAAAAGTGCTGGTGTGTGTGTGTGTGTGTGTGTGTGTGAGAACAGCTGCTTGGTTCGATGCGTTGCACAGGCACGCAGAGCAGAGATGAGAGAGATAAACGCATACGTGAAGCTTGCGTTTAACATCTGAAACATCTGAACTCTCATTTCTGTACAGATGTGCAATGCGTGTGGGAGAGAAATACTATTAATAACGCAATGTGTGATTTCCTGTTGTGTTCTTGGGCTGAAGTAATTTCCAACCTCTTTAAAGCATAGAACAGAGTTAAAAACTCCAAAGGGGACAAAAAAGCACCATAAAATTTTACTATAATGCAAAAATTCTGTCATAATTTTCTCACCCTCAAGTTGTTCTAAACCTGTATGAGTTTCTTGTTCTCTTGAACATAAAAGTAGATTTTAAAGAGTGTTGGTAACCAGACAGTTTCTGGTCGCCATTTACTTACAGAAAAAAAAAAAAAAAAGAAATACTTAAACAGGGTTTAAAGCCCGCACTGTATATATATAATTCCAATGATATCTGTTATATATATATATATATATATATATATATATATATATATATATATATATATATATATATATATATATATATATATATATATATTATTGAGATTATTAATTTAGTCTTAATTTAGACAGCATTTTAATTAATATGTATATTTAAAGTTTTTAGCAAAACAATTCCCCAAAATTTAAAACGACGACATATTATTTACGATCAATAGTCCTTTTGTGTATCCACGAAGTTCAGCCTGTGTTCGTTTTAAACTGCGACTCCAAATAAGCACCATAAAAGTCGTATAATATAAGATCTTTTGGTTTAATATCTTCAGTTTAATTTCCAGGATATTTAACATACAATTGGAGCCTAATCCACTCATTATTATTTTAGGAATTTCAGACGATGTTAAAAGGTTAAACAACTACCAACAATGCTTCCTGTCCTATAGTCTCATCACCGCAAAGAAGCTATTTCTCATGCATTGGAAAAATAAAGAAACACCCACCACGAAGATATGGCTTGGTGATCTTACTAACACTCTCTACTTAGAGAGAATAAAATATATTCTTATGGATAAACTCCCACACTTTGAAAAAGTTTGGTCACCTCTCATTCACTATCTCACACCCGGCAGTGGAAATTAATGTTTCCCTATAACTATAATAAAGTAGTATTTAGACGGAAGGATAAGGCTAGGTAGGGTGGGTAAGAGGGATTTATTTAGGTTTGTATTTTTTTTTATTTTTTTTTTTTCTTTGTACTCTGTATGTCTATCTGTTGATTCTGTTCTTCTTTTACCATTGTTGTATGTTCTAAAAACAAAATGCACACATTTCTATGTGGATATACATTATACTCCTGTGTATAATGTAGATAATATAACGTTGTGAAAATGTGCTTTAATAAAAATATTTGAAACTTAAAAGTCGTATAATAGTTTTGGTCTATACTTTAATACAGTTTTGTCGCTGAATTTTAATATAAGCGTGAATTTTAATGTAAGCGTGTGCGAGCGGTTCTGTGGCACACAGTGACGTGTGTTAGCATCTGCGGGTGGCGTTTCAGAACAACATAAAGAGCCGTACACACGAGTCTGTGCTCTCGTGAGCAGCTCTGAACACATTACCATCAGTCCAGTGTAAATAACGTGAAGTGGCATCACGTAAATACTTAATGATGCAAAAAATCCACAAGGGCCCTCCCCCCTCCTCCTCTACTCCCGTGGGAATGAAGACCTGCCACACAAGTGCCACAGCGGGACATCTTAGCCTGTGGACAGTAACAGGTGGAAGAACGTTCAAAACATGCTGACTTACTGACAAAGCAGAGACTGGCTCAGTGCAGAGATCGGGATCATGAGAACACGGATCACTGTTAATCTGCGCTGGGAAATATGACAATAAGAACAGGCATAAGGCAGGCACATGTAAAAGACTGAAAAATGAAAACTGCACCATCATTTACTCAACCTCATGGTTTTACTAGTGGAACCCAAAACGAGATATTTAGATATAATGTGCAGGCTGCTCTTTTCCATACAACATCCTGGATTGTAAAAACAGGATATTTAAAGTCAAACAATATGATCAGACCAAAATTTGAATATATTGTTGATTAACTAGACAAAAAAAAAAAAAAAAGCAATACTATTTTGAATAATATATTTACATTAGCGTTCAAAAGCTTGTTGTCAGTAAGATTTTTGAATGAAATTGATACATTTTTCAGCAAGGACACATTCAATTAATCAAAACTGTCAGTAAAGATTCTTATAATGTTACTGAAGATTCTCTATTTCAAATAAATGCTTTTTATTCATCAAAGAATCCAAAAAATTTATCACGGTTTCCACACAAATATATAGCAACAGCACAACTGTTTTCAACATTGATAATAATAATCAGAAAAGTTTCTCGAGCAGCAAATCATCATATTAGAATGATTTCTGAAGGATCATGTGACACTGAAGACTGAAAATTTTAATAATAATAATAATTCACTGTTTTTACAGTATGTTTGATCAAATAAATCCAGCCTTGGAGAGCAGAAGAGATTTACACTATGTTGCTACCAAAAAAATACCAACATCAAACTCTTTAACAGCAGTGTATATTTAAGATAATAAATATTATATATTTAGATTTAAATATAATTTGTATATATTTTATTAAATATTCAAACCATTAACTTTTGAGTTTGTGAGTCTTTCTAACCAAATCATTAAAAAAGAAAAACAGTTTGGTCTCTGCATTATATTGCTGTACAGTATCTAGTTTTTTTTTTTTTTTTCACATTCACATTGATAATCATATTTTTTTTTTTTCAAACTGTACGCTCACAACTCAAGAAGAACATAAATTCTTCTGCCATGGCACTGTAGATAATGTTTTCACCATGTTTTCAAAACAACAACATCTCAAAATGCAAAACAAACTAGATAATTCTCCAGTAATTATTATTATAATAATGAAGATGTCTAAACTTCAGTCTTTGATGCAGCACACACTCAGTCGACAGACATCTGTTTCTGTTGTGGCGCCTGTTTATATTTCACACCTATTTGATATGAAATGATTTTATTAATAAATAAAATGTCAGTCAAACAGCTCTATGTCAACATGAAACGCAAGTTGTGCTCATCTTCTTTTTCCTATTGTGACGTATATCCCAGTGAAACAGCTTCTGGAACAAGAACAAATGTCTTGATTTTGTCTTTGGGAAGTGGTTTGCTATAGAGGGTTATGCGTGTGACGTCACCATCGGCCAGAGTGACTGCGGTTACACACACTGAGTGGCAAAAAAAACGGGAAAGAGCTTTGAGATCGACTGTACAACTAGATTTCACAAGAAATCTGAGGTATATTTTTACAGACTGACGAAAGCTACAGAACAGAGAAGCAAATGGATCTGCAATTCACAGAAACAACTGGATCCAGGCAGAGAAAGCTGGATTTGCAGTTATCATTTTATGTCAAAATGCTGAATTCAGGGGGAAAAAATATACCCCATTATAAAATTACAACTATGCAACCGTCTACTACAGTATCGCATCAGGCAGTGCATTGTAGTGTCCCTGAGGAAAAATTCCATTCATTCGTTGCAATAGGAGAGGAAGAATTGTCTAAACTCGTTAAATCATCTACATGGACAACATGTATGTTAAGCTATTGACTAAGCTATTGAAAGAGATGCTTCCAGAGGTCATAGATCCTCTTCTTAATATCATTAATTCATCTTTGTCACTAGGATATTGTACGAGGATTTTCAGTCAGGATTTAGATCTCATCATAGTACTCAGAGAGCTCTCATTAGAGTCACAAATGATTTGCTCTTATCATCCGATCGTGGTTGTCTCTCTATATTAGTGTTACTCGATCTTAGTGTTGCATTTGATACCATTGACCACAACATTCTTTTAAATAGACTCAAATTATATTGGCATTGGTGGAATTGCATTAGCATGGTTTAAATCATACTTATCTGACGTTCAGTTCAGTATGGCGTACCACAAGGCTCAGTACTAGGACCGCTGCTGTTCACTCTGTACATGCTACCCTTGGGAGATATCATTAGGAAGCATGGCATTAGTTTTCACTGTTATGCCGATGATACTGAGCTATATATCTCTTCGCAGTTCGCACCCCGACGAAACTTGCCAATTCACCAAATTAACGGAATGCATAGCAGATATACAAATTTGGATGACTAGTAATTTCCAACTACTTCATTCTGAAAATATCTAAATTACGCCATATGCTCTCATTGACAAATGCGGAACAGTTAGTTCATGCGTTCATGACCTCAAGGCTAGATTATTGTAATGCTCTACTGGGTGGTTGCCCTGCACGCTTAATAAACAAACTACAGCTGGTCCAAAACGCAGCAGCTCGAGTTCTTTCCAGAACCAGGAAGTATGACCATAACCGGTTCAGAAACAGACAGGCCACAAGAGAGACAGACAGGCCTCGAGAGAGAGAGACAGGCTTCGAGAGAGACAGACAGGCCTCGAAAGAGAGAGACAGGCTTCGAGAGAGACAGACAGGCCTCGAGAGAGAAACAGACAGGCTTCGAGAAAGATAGACAGGCTTTGAGAGAGACAGACAGGCCTCCAGAGAGACAGACAGGCCTCGAGAGAGACAGACAGGCCTCGAGAAACAGACAGGCCACAAGAGAGACAGACAGGCCTCGAGAGAGAGAGAGACAGGCCTCGAGAGAGACAGACAGGCCTCGAGAAACAGACAGGCCACAAGAGAGACAGACAGGCCTCGAGAGAGAGAGAGACAGGCCTCGAGAGAGATAGACAGGCCTCGAGAAACAGACAGGCCACAAGAGAGACAGACAGGCCTCGAGAGAGAAACAGACAGGCCTCGAGAAAGACAGACAGGCCTCGAGAAAGATAGACAGGCCTCGAGAGAGAAACAGACAGGCCAAAAGAGAGACAGACAGGCCTCGAGAGAGACAGACAGGCCTCGAGAGAGACAGACAGGCCTCGAGAGAGAAACAGACAGGCCTCGAGAAAGACAGACAGGCCTCGAGAAAGATAGACAGGCCTCGAGAGAGACAGACAGGCCTCGAGAGAGAAACAGACAGGCCAAAAGAGAGACAGACAGGCCTCGAGAGAGAAACAGACAGGCCAAAAGAGAGACAGACAGGCCTCGAGAGAGACAGACAGGCCTCGAGAGAGAAACAGACAGGCCTCGAGAAAGACAGACAGGCCTCGAGAAAGATAGACAGGCCTCGAGAGAGACAGACAGGCCTCGAGAGAGAAACAGACAGGCCTCGAGAAAGACAGACAGGCCTCGAGAAAGATAGACAGGCCTCGAGAGAGACAGACCGGCCAAAAGAGAGACAGACAGGCCTCGAGAGAGACAGACAGGCCTCGAGAGAGAAACAGACAGGCCAAAAGAGAGACAGACAGGCCTCGAGAGAGAAACAGACAGGCCAAAAGAGAGACAGACAGGCCTCGAGAAAGACAGACAGGCCTCGAGAGAGAAACAGACAGGCCTCGAGAAAGACAGACAGGCCTCGAGAAAGATAGACAGGCCTCGAGAGAGACAGACAGGCCTCGAGAGAGAAACAGACAGGCCTCGAGAAAGACAGACAGGCCTCGAGAAAGATAGACAGGCCTCGAGAAAGACAGACAGGCCTCGAGAAAGATAGACAGGCCTCGAGAGAGACAGACCGGCCAAAAGAGAGACAGACAGGTCTCGAGAGAGACAGACAGGCCTCGAGAGAGAAACAGACAGGCCAAAAGAGAGACAGACAGGCCTCGAGAGAGAAACAGACAGGCCAAAAGAGAGACAGACAGGCCTCGAGAGAGACAGACAGGCCTCGAGAGAGAAACAGACAGGCCTCGAGAAAGACAGACAGGCCTCGAGAAAGATAGACAGGCCTCGAGAGAGACAGACAGGCCTCGAGAGAGAAACAGACAGGCCTCGAGAAAGACAGACAGGCCTCGAGAAAGATAGACAGGCCTCGAGAGAGACAGACAGGCCAAAAGAGAGACAGACAGGCCAAAAGAGAGATAGACAGGCCTCGAGAGAGAAACAGACAGGCCAAAAGAGAGACAGACAGGCCTCGAGAGAGACAGACAGGCCTCGAGAAAGATAGACAGGCCTCGAGAGAGACAGACAGGCCTCGAGAAAGATAGACAGGCCTCGAGAAAGACAGACAGGCCTCGAGAAACAGACAGGCCACAAGACAGACAGACAGGCCTCAAGAGAGAGAGACAGGCCTTGAGAGAGAGAGAGAGAGACAGACAGGCCTCGAGAGACAGACAGGCCTCGAGAGAGAGAGACAGGCCTCAAGAAACAGACAGGCCACAAGAGAGACAGACAGGCCTCGAGAGAGAAACAGACAGGCCTCGAGAAAGACAGACAGGCCTCGAGAAAGATAGACAGGCCTCGAGAGAGACAGACAGGCCTCGAGAGAGAAACAGACAGGCCTCGAGAAAGACAGACAGGCCTCGAGAAAGATAGACAGGCCTCGAGAGAGACAGACAGGCCAAAAGAGAGACAGACAGGCCAAAAGAGAGATAGACAGGCCTCGAGAGAGAAACAGACAGGCCAAAAGAGAGACAGACAGGCCTCGAGAGAGACAGACAGGCCTCGAGAAAGATAGACAGGCCTCGAGAGAGACAGACAGGCCTCGAGAAAGATAGACAGGCCTCGAGAAAGACAGACAGGCCTCGAGAAACAGACAGGCCACAAGACAGACAGACAGGCCTCAAGAGAGAGAGACAGGCCTTGAGAGAGAGAGAGAGAGACAGACAGGCCTCGAGAGACAGACAGGCCTCGAGAGAGAGAGACAGGCCTCAAGAAACAGACAGGCCACAAGAGAGACAGACAGGCCTCGAGAGAGAGAGAGACAGGCCTCGAGAGGACAGCATTACCTCCATCACTGGACCGCACTTCTGCATGCTGATCATCAGTGGAAAGTTATTAATGCAGAGAGGAACGCCACTCCGAAACAGATGCTCGTGCCACAGCCAATAATAATACAAGATAGATAGAGAGAGAGGGAGGGGGTCGAGAGAGACTGACAGACACACACACACACACAGAGAGAGAGAGAGAGAGAGAGAGAGAGAGAGAGAGAGAGAGAGAGAGAGAGAGAGAGAGAGAGAGATCTTAACAAAGCTGAGCACACACACACACACACACACACACAGCTTTGGTGGGCTCTCTCCAATGAATTGTTTCTCCTCTGACAAGCAGCTCATTGAATTTCCCATCATGCACCTGATCGGTCATTCAGAAACACAAAACACAAATAAGTCAAGTCGACCATCTGCTTGTTAGCAGCGTCTAGCAAAATCATACGAACTCCCAATAAATAATAAATTACTTCGATGGGCCAGAGACCACCTGACTGGAGAATCAAACATATTTCATGTTATTTAAGTTACGTTGGCGGCCGTTAAACAAAAAGCACCCTGCTTTTTAATTTATTACCACAACACACACAATCCCGGTGTCATCCTCATTTTCTAAATCAATAATCAGCACAGCACGCTTCATTAACAGTGACCAATCAGAGGCGAGCTGGGATCTCATTTTACAACATGAGCATTCCTAAGACATAAACCATCTGCTACTTGTAGAAACAGAAAAATCAAATTAATCCGTTCTTATCATGCATTCCGATTTTAAAGCAATTAAAGATGTTCTTTGTCTAATCGCAGGCGCAGGAGTATCGGCGTAATGAGCGAGGCAAACTCAGCGCTGAACTTTCCAGGGTTCTCGACGCGCGTTTGGAAACTTTACAAGCCACACACACTCCAGTGAGCCGTTAGAGCTACAATGCAGATGTTGGCGACAGCAATGAATTTTTTATTAAGCATTTAATCATCGCACAAACCGAGAATTCCCATAATATGAGGCCCAGGCACAAGCTACGAAGGTGCCAAATCACCCGGTATAATGTTTTCTTTTTTAATAAGAAATAAACAGATGCCAATAAGCAGAACTTGTTTTTTAACATTACATAAAGCTGATGATGAACTGGAATACTGAATTTGCCTTAATTAAGCCTGGGGATAGATCTCTCACAGAATGCTAATTTTTGGTAAAAACAATCCACTGTTTCTTCTCCCAACCCCACTGTCTCTAATTTCTAATCATAATGGATTCATAAAAAAAAAAAAAACCCAGCAAACAAGTACAGGCCCCGTTTAAAAGTGCTGAAGTATCGAGACGCCGCTAATTTGCTCTGATGAACTGGCGCGCACATGCCCACGCTACACGTGTCTTTACTGAGGGTCACCGCTGTGCCATGAGGACACGGTTTACAGGTATATGATCATTTCAATAAATAGTAAAATAAAATAAAATCTACATTTTTTGTGTGAACATTATAGAAAAATATGAATAATTAATATAATTATAAACAATGATAATTTATAGAATTAATGAAATATATAAATGTATAATTTATATATATGTGTGTGTGAATGTTTATAATAATTGAAATAAATAGTTAAATAATTTTTTTTTTACATGTATTGTGTAATTTTTTTTATTATAATATTATTAATAATTAATATTATAAACAATAATAATGTATAGAAAATAACATTTTATTTATTACTATATATTATTATTTATTTATTATTATATATTTATAATAATTTTAATAAATAGTGAAATTATAAAAAAAGATATTGTATACAATTATATAAATATAAATATATTGTTGTGTGAAATGCTTTTGTGTCTTTGTGCCTACTTTTGTGATAATTATATATATATATATATATATATATATATATATATATATATATATATATATATGCGTGTGTGAATGTTTATAATAATTTGAATAAATTGTTAAATAAAACTGTAAAAATTTTAATTATAATATTATTAATAATTAATATTATTATAAACAATATTAATGTATAGAAAATAGCATTTTATTTATTATTATCATAAAAATGTGTGCGTGTGTGTCACAAAAGCATAACATTTTCACACACACAAATATATTTAGAATAATTTTATCAAACAGTGAAATTATAAAACAAAATTATTGTGTAAAATTATATAAATATAAATATTAATATATTGTCGTGTGAAATACTTTTGTGTCTTAGTGCCTACTTTTGTGATAATAAATATATATATATATAAATATATATATATATATATATATATATATATATAAATATATATATATATATATATATATATATATATAAAAAATTGTAATGAATAGTAAAATAAACCATTTCTAAATTAATGTGAAAATGATTTTATATAAATATTATTTATTATTTGTATTAAAATCTATTGTATATAAATGTATATATTGGCCACAATGTATAATTATAATGCATCAAGATTGCATTTCATGCATGGCAAAAATAACTACAGCATTTATTAAACATTGTTATTTTAAACTCAATAAGCCACTCATGGTCATGTGCTACAGTGATTTTACCATGGTTCAGGGATTTTAGAAACATAACACGATGCAAGTACGTAAGTAAAAAGGCTTTTTGCAAGTGTGTTCTTCAGTCTCTGAACAAACAAAAGAGAGTGCATGTACTGGATGAGAAAGTCTAGTTTAAAAGATGCAGGTGCAACTACATGTTTGTGGAGACAGGTCTGCTGAACATTGGAGGGTGTGATGTTTTTCGGCGTGTGTGTGTGTGTTGATGTTAGTGGTTGAAATGCATGAAGTGCTCCTCTGCAGAGCTCAGTTGGCGAGTGAACTGCGAGAGCAATGAGCTCATTGTTCTGCTCTGGAAGCTTTTCTCGATTTCCAGAGCAATCAACAGCTGTCGATCGAGATGTCCTGGATCCACTCCATCTATCATATACTATCATCCAGAGACACAACAACAACACGCAGGGAAATCACAGGCTCACACACACTAACCTGAGCGCTAGTGAAGGTCACAGCATTTCTTAAACTACTGCGCAAAATCACAAGAGACACACACTGTTCTTCGACACACACTGTTCTTCGACTGCAGGAAGATTTATGTCCTAACAGATTACATTTCTTCCACTTATTGTTATATGAATGTTTTATTGAAACGTTTTACAAGACTTTCATTATTTAAATGTCTTAACCATTATTTAAATTTCTTAAAATCAATCATAAAAATATTTATATTTTGCTAAATGCACATTAAACAAAAACGATTATTTTTATATTTATATAAATTTATGCTAATATTATTTATTATAATGAATTATATATATATATATATATATATAATACATTTATAATATTTATAATACATATATTACATTACATTTATTATAATGTATAAATTATATTATATATTCATAATATTATACATGTATAATGTATATTATATGTATTATTCAATTATAATAATAAATAAAAATATATAATTTATATAAATATAAATAGCTTTCACACAATACATTTTAAAATAACTTTTATTGTTTATTATACTATATTATATTTATACATTATAATAAATGTAATACATTATATTTATACACAGATGTATATATATATATATATATATATATATAGCACATAAGTGTTAAATTTACATAAATGTATATGATATATTAAATAGTAATATAAACAATAATTAAAAAAATTGTGCAAAATTAAATGATATAATTTGAGATAATTTTTTATTTATTATTTATTTATATATATCTTTATTATAAAAAGTTAATGGTAATAATTTCCATCTCAATTAACACTTTTTCCACTAACAAAGTTTTATTAAAAGTTTGTGCACTTGTAATAAGGACACAAAAGCATAAAGATAATTATCAGAATATTTTATGCTTAAGTTCCATACATAAATTGCTGGCTATGAAATTAGCCTTACCAAGATGAAAATTATGCCATTTTATTCCAAAAAATAGGCTATTTAAAATGTAATTCCCGCTAGAATGAATGACAGGCCTAATTGTAGATGATGGTGGAAAAATAACAGAATTCTCCTGTAATGAATGCAAGTATAAAAATCAAACTAATGAGAGTGTTGTGACAAGTATTAGTTTTAAGCAAGTTTATAGTTCACAGGGCCAAAGTTGCTCATAGTTGAGGAAACAACTGGATAATCAGTATTAAAGAAACTAAAGTGCTCTTCCATTCCCTCTCGTCTCGTCTCTATTGAGGTCAATGATGTTTTCCAGATTACACTGAACGATCAAATCCCTTATTCTCTCCAGAAACGTCAGGAAGAGAACGAGCGCTGGCATGAAACGCATTCTGAGGAACCTCAGCTTGTTATCTCAAACACGAACAATAGAAGACAAAGGTAAAACCACAACCAATCAAACAAATCAGGGGGAAAATAAAAAAAGACAATGACGGCAAGGGGCTTTTGTGCAAATATTCCCTCCGCCGATCCCTTACAAACATAAACATAAATCAATGCTTTTAAATGAGCAATGCAACACGGCAAGTTAACTACCCATGCTCAGAAATCATTTCGGCGTGGCAAACATTCAATCACAATATCGCTGACCCCTTTCCTTCATAACTCGAGCGAGAAAAACACTTCATCCGAGAGCGTTTTCTCCTGAAGCTAGCAGATGCCGTGTGGAAAGCGAAACAATGAGCTCAGAAATAAACGCTCTCAGTCTGGGGAAAGTTGAGGTTGGCCGCAATAACGCAATTTATGTCTGGGCCTCGCTAATAAAGTAAATCTTAATAAATCATGTGCAATCTCCCTCCACACTAACCCCTCCATTATCTCACCGTGCCATCTGTTATCATCAAAACTATATGACTGTGTTTAAAATGGAATTAATATGTAAACAACATTTTAATTAAGAGTGACAGACCGTTCGAGAGCCTCCAATACAGCGGAAAAGAACAAAGAAGTTGCACAAGTGAGTCTGAGCGCATCACTCAACACTGAGCCGTCTCGCGACAGCTGTCTTTTATTCCAGTTTCTGGCCTTTTAGCCTCTTCAGTCGAGCTTAGAAGTGTTTACATTCACAAACTGGAGTGTGTTTTGTGCCTTTTAACGGGAATATCTTTTTCTGCTGTTGATAAAAACCCTTTACTTTTACATTGAACAATGCAACACAATGACACATGCACATTAATGAACTGAAATGCAATGTGAATGGATAACTTTATCACTGTGTTGGGAAACTCACTTCTGACCGGCCTCCTCTTCCTCCTCTGAACTTTTACACAACGTTTTGTTTTGCTTTTCTGCACCAATGGTTAACCCTGGGAAAACAAAACGAGTAAACAATCAAATTAAAAATTACAACAAATAATAATAATAAAATAAATCAATAAATAAATAAATAAAACATTTTTGCACTAATGCATAGCAATAAAAAAATAAATAAATAAACGTTTGCACTAATGTTTAACATGGGAAAACA
>NW_028296408.1:87500-100454 GCF_964197995.2 Scardinius erythrophthalmus
AGATCACAGGGATTAATTGCCTCAGAGGTGTGAAACGCCGCTTTCCCATTCTTCCCACACACTCCGCGCCTAAACAATGATTAATCACCCTATAACTATTCTCCAGAGGATCCCAGCGGTTGCCAACACGGCTCTTATCCGAGGAAATCCACGCACGCAGGTTGGGAAGCACTTGCCAGGTACGGGAACGCAACCTGTCCCCATTCGTTATCAGATTAGGCGCGTGTCACCGAGCAGAAGTACATCGGCCTGCTGTCACTCCTGTGTGTGTGTGTGTGTGTCCGTCGGCCGAAGCCAAAGCCTCGTCTGTGGTGCCGATGGAGGCGCTGTCGTGCGTTTCAAACGGGCCTGAGGATTGATGGGCTCTATGATGATAACATAAGATAACATTTAACTCTTTCCCCGCCACTGAAGGAATTTTCCGTGTTTTCACTAGGCGCGTTTCCATTACAGATTTGCGCAAAACTTTTGCGATTTTTTCTAAATGTCGACAAAAAAACGATTGCGAAATGACGCCGTTTCCATTAACCTTTGTTATGCGACTAAAACAATTTTTTTTCCTCTCGCGATAAGTAAAATCATTCCAAAAATCATGGTGACGGACGTTAGTAGGTTTATGTACTATATCCCAGCCACTGCACTGGCCATTATTATTAATCGAAGGAGACGTATGTGTGTTATCCTATCATTAACCCTCTGAGGTCGGCAAACGCGCCAGCGCGTTTTGCTGGATTTTCTCCACATTGTAGCACTATAAACTTAAATTACTCCGTCATTTATGTTCATACACAAAAAAGAAATATAAAAAAAGAATCTGTGATATTTTTACTTTTGTATGTGTCCACTTACAATCAAATCAAAACATTGTGCTTTTGTAAAATAAAGAAAATAAACAGGGTGTGCGTTCTGCCTCTCCGTCGCGGTGAACTTTTTTTCTTGAGCACGTCTATAAACTGAAACAAAACTCAGCGAATACTTGTCACACATTTATGAGTCATATACCTTTATAAACATTTAAGTGTGTACTTTTAAATGATCGGATTCAAACCAAAAACAAATATTCTCTGTTTAAGTAATTTGTATAAAACCAACAAGATGTCCAGCTTCTCAAACGCTTCCTAATTATTTTTAATTTGAACACGCCCACTCGCACAAAAGATATTCACATGCAAATCTCCAAATGGAACGCGAACGCGCTCGTTACCTCAACAACAAAGCACGAAAACAATTCACAAGTCTCTGCTTTTCGTCGAGTTTGGAAGACGCGCCTGAGCTTACATTGGATTTACCTCAGAAGAAGAAGAACGCGATTTGAAGACAAGAAAGATGTAAGGTAAGAAATTCTTACATATTAGTTTGTTATTGTTGCATAAATTTCACATTGCAGTTGAACTGTTGCTAGATATATGGTGAATATTATAGTACCCGTGTTTACTGTTACTGTGTTTGTGGATATCTGCTCAAATGTATGTATATGGTAACCATAATGTTTTATATTTGAGCGTGATCGCGTTTAAATGTATCATATTTTGGATCGCGGTCGCGTTTGAAAAGCACCAAACGGCTTCATGGTTTTACTATTATCTTATTTCATATCATCATAACGAATGGAAACATTTGAAGTAACATGATAATCAATATATTTTTCTCTAGCTTAGTTGTTACTGAAATATTTTGGAAGATTTATAGGCTGCTATTGTTATTATTATTTTATGCAGCACTGCGCATAGCCTATGCCTACAAGGCACAACAAACCTGGTGTTCATTATATTATATATTGTTGGAAACATGTATGTGTGTGTGTGTGTGTGTGTGTGTGTGTGTGTGTGTGTGTGTGTGTATTCTGTGAATTTTAAAAAGCAATTTTAACCAGAAAAATCTAAAATTTATTCCCAAAATCGTGCAGGCCTTTCTCTTGATATCAGTATGTTCACTTTTTTTTTTTTTTTTTCAGGGCCCAGATGCCACTCCTGCTGACTTCAACATTCACATGGGTCTCTGTACATGAACATGGTAAAGTGAAAATCAAACACCTTGGAAATGAAAGGTATGTACAATGTTTTTAGGAATGGCACAAAGGTCTCTGTCTTTGGATAATTGTTTTCAATGAGTGCTTTTTTGTCATTTGTTGTGTATCTTTGGATTTTGCCATTCTTTTTTAAATCTCCTCATTCTTTGTGCAAGGTTGCTCAGAATGATAGGGCCTGATAGCTCCTAATAGGGCCGTTAGGGGAGGGTCTTTGTCTTTCTCAGGTGTGAAGCTTACATATTAATGAGCTCACGCATAAAGCTTTTTCACACAAAACACGTCGTAACATTTTTAAATCAATATATTGTCTTATCTGAATGAGCAGTCATATAGAGCAAATATTCTAGGCTACATGATACAATTTCCAAAAGTCTTGTGAAGAAATAATCAGTTTGGGTTTCATGACCTTATTTCAGTGAGAATTTTTGTATTTTCACAAACCACGCATAAATGTCATTATCTCAAAACAACAAACTTTTACACACATGCTGCTGATATATTATTGTAGCAGAGTTTGTGCTGAATACAGTGTAATTAGACTTTAGCCATAAAAATGTCACAAGTAACAGAAATAAGCACAAATGTCAGAGCATGTCAGAACACCTCCAGGGCCCAGAAAACAGCTCAGACCCCAGAGGGTTAATGGTAAGGAACGACCCTTATTATACTTGTGAGCGGCACATATGAGGAGTTTCTGGATGTTTCTCCCTCATTTCTGCTTCGAGGTCTTGATTGTGGCATTTCTTTGAGGTTTAGAATCCATTATTCCTGTAATTATTTTGTCTTTTATGAATTTAATAAAGATCTCAGTCTCGTATTCTGTCCAAACACACCGCGTCATCGACGTCAGGTGACCTGTAAATGCGCAAAAACTATTTCCATTGCAGTTTTGCGAAATATTTCTTTTTCGAATTGCCTGAAAAAACCCCTCATGCGAGCGGAAATTTTTTTTTGCGATAAATGGGAGTTTTTACAAAATTGACGTGTTTCCATTGGGCGTATTTTCAATTCGCAATTTCAATTTGCGCAATTTGAAGAGTAATGGAAACGCAGCTACTGGTAGGGGGCGCTGTTACGCATCTTCTGAAAGAGTACAGAATCTCCTGATCAAAACACAGGCAGAAACGAAGCAGAAACAAGCGGTTAACATATGTAAAATAACGCGCTCATCAACAAACGGCATATAAATCATATCAATTTATGGGTGTTGATGGACTCTACTCCATCTGAGTTTTGATCATCCAGACGTAGCTAATCTTTGACAAAAAAATAAAAAATCTCAGCTTTTTTGCTTTTTTTATTTATTAAACTTACCCACATTTGCTGATAAAAAAAATATGCATGAATCTAAAATAAAACTTAATTTATTTATTATAAAGCAGAGGCTCTGTTCTTTTGATATATTGCATGTTCAGATATTCATACAACAAAATATTCTGGGGGCCATGACATTTTTGTAAAAATGATCAAAAATGCTGGTGGGTTTAAAAAAGGCTGGCAGGGAAAGAGTTAAAAGCACTGAACTAAGGCCTTGTACACACACTAATATATTTTTGTTAGAAAAAATCTTTTTCCTCTCTGTTTTGGCCTTTTATACACACTCAGACGGCGTTTTCTTCCTGCAAAAATTGAGCTTTTTGAAAACGCTTCCCCAAGATGATAAATTTGAAAACTGAAATTTGAAAGTTTTCTGTGACTGTGAAAATGGAGGTATAGAAAACGATGACGCATGTTTAGTGACTCATATGAACTGATAGATGTTTATCCCCCTATTGTGCCTGTTATGTGCTATTCACTTGCACACAGTTGCTAAAATATGTTTCTTTGCGCACTCTTCATATCACAGTCCTGCAAAGATGACAGAAAATTCACTCGCATTTGCCGTCCTGCGGTAAAACATCGTTTTAGACCAAACATATGATGTTGAGTGAGTGTGACCTGGACGATCAGTGAATGCTGAGATATTCTGCTAAATAAAATGATCCTGCCAGAAGAATAGCATGAGAACTTTATGAAGTCTGTTCCAGTGTCTCAGTGAGTTTTTATTTTATTAAGTTTTATGCGTGCAGAGTAACGGGAATTTAGCATTTTATTGTGTGCGCAGTAACGGGAATTTAGCGTTTTCCGAGTTTCAGTGTGGATTAGAAACTTTTGGAAAATGCAAGTGTGGACGGAGAACGTTTTGAAATAAAAAAGCTGTTTTCACATGTATGTATTATATGTATTTACATGTATATATTAATGTAGACATAAAACGGCAAAGGTAAAATTCCTGAAATTTCTGATTAAATGTTCCGTGTTGCCGGCAGAAAAAAGCAAGTCACTTTTCTTTCTATAGTGCTTTATACAGTACAATACAGATCGTTTCGAAGCAGCTTTACAGTGATAACAGGAAAATAACAGAATCAATTTGCACAATGAGACTCAAATATGAGATATTCAGCTCAATTCAGTTCAGTGTTGATTCAGTTCCGTTCAATAATTGTGTGAAGTTCTTCAAGCTCTACAGAAGACAATAGTCATTATTCAGTTCAAATTTCGTTCTCATCTAATCGTGTCGAAAATATTACTAAATGTTTAGTATCTTTCTAACGCCAACTAAAATAAAGCCAAAAGCGACTTTTCCATCCACTTTTTTTTTTTTTTTTTTTTTTTTACATAATTTTTTGTATATCACATGAAAATGCTGTATGGAAATGCATCAATTCTAAAAATGCTCATAAACTTTTGACAGATTTTTTTTTTATCCGATAAGAGGACATTAAGAAGATAATAACTACAATGGAAACACATTTACTGCATACTCAATGCACAAAAAACAACAAAACAAAACAGAGGATGTGATTGGATAGCTGGAGTAACCAGCGGACCAATCACATCACAGCTACTCAAATGTTGTTTCAGTCATTCTGAAACAGTGAGCCGAAGTCTGTGATCCCAACGGATGGGTGTAATTTCCTCCAGAAGTGATTGTGTTCACAAACACCAGCATCCGAACACAACATGACAGCGTTTATAGCGTTTCGTCTGCCGCTCTGAGATGCAAGTTATTTACGAATAAAGAGCTCAGTTGTAGCGACTTCCATTTTTAATACAGATGTTTTGCAGCAATTTCCCAGGAAGTGCTGATTTATTATCCTGAACACATGGGATGAAAACAGCACCTTATTTGTGATGTGTTTTTTTTTGTTGTTGTTGCAATATTCACAACTTTGGATGGAAGCATAGCAAGTGGCAAGAACAAAATATCATATGTGACCCTGGACCACAAAACCAGTCACATGGGTCAATTTTTGGAAATTCTGATTTATACATCATCTGAAAGTTGAATAAATAAGCTTTCCATTGATGTATGGATTGGTTGGATATGACAATATTTGTCCGAGATACAACTATTGAAAATCTGGAATCTGGAAAATCTCCTTTAAAGTTGTTCATTTATGTTGGTGATTGTGCTGCATTCACTCACAGAAATAAATGCTTTATATATTTACGGTAGGAAACTTACAAAATATCTTCATGGATCATGATCTTTACTTAAGATCTTCAAAAATCGATCATTTTGACCCATACATTGTATTTTTATATATTGCCACAAATATACCCGTGCGACTCGTGACTGGTTTTGTGATCACATACAGCGTTCCCGAAAGAAGGCCAGCTCCAGACGAGCACGCTTTGTTTTTGTTTGGAATCAAGGAAAATTGAGGATAAGGAAAACTCCAGGCCTCTCCTCTCCTCGGGGCCCAAGTGACCACTTAGGTTTGGTTTGGTCAGTAAAGGAAAGGAGGCTAGCGTTGAATATTTGATGGCACCTGCAGCGAGTGTGTGTGTGTGCAGTAATGCAGGCGACAGATAAACGGAGCGTGGTCCCCGGGCTCCTGCGGAGAGTAAGTGCACGGCTTTATCTCTATACCAGCTCGATATCTCAAATGGATAACTTGTGTAGCCTCTAATTTACATTAGATGGGGAGTGGAGCGTGAAAGCTGCGGTGAAGGCCGTGACACCTCCAATTAATGCAGCTCTGCTTATGAACAACTCCACCGGGCCGACTGAACACACAGACCTGGACACCATCGGCACAGTTCCCAAAGAAAAAGGGGTTTATAGATATACACTCATTTATTAACAATATATATATATATATATATATATATATATATATATATATATATATATATATATATATATATATATATATATATATATATATATATATATATATATATATATATATATATATATCTTCATTGATGAAATAAATTAAGCCTTGGTAAGCATAATAAAAAACATTATATATATATATATATATATATATATATATATATATAAATTAGGGCTGTCAATCGATTAAAAATTTTAATCGATTAATCGCATAATTGTCATGAGTTAACTTGTGATTAATCGCACATTTTTTATTTGTTCTAAATGTACCTTAAATCAATACTTTTCAAGTTTGTAATACTCTAATCAACGTGGGCATGGATAAATATGGATGCTTTATGCAAATGTATGTTTATTATTGAAACTATAGTCAACATAGAGCATGAACATGTTTCAAAGGTCATAGATGTTTTTCAAAGAACTTGTTCATGTCTATTAGATGCACGTAGAAAGAACAAAGAAATGCCAGGTTCCCATTACTTCTCTTTCTTTGCACTGAGCAATTAACTAACACAAACATGTTTAGATTTTTGCATGACAGGGCAGCTCTTCTGAAAATGCTAAATGTACATTTATTATTTATTATTACATTGTAGTTTGTCTCTCTCTGTGCCCATTTTGATGAAGCTAAATTCTCAATAAAACTGTTTTCATTGGTATATTTTACTGTTTCTGTTGTAAAACAACGGAATGAATATGAAATGGTGACTGAAACGCGACCCATTAAGACATAACCAGCTCTCCCTTCCAAGATGTTAATCTGCACAAAAATCCTGATAATCGAGCCGTTGTCTGATGAAATCAAATACACATAAGATAAACACAATATCTGTTTTGCGATTTCGGCTATACTTGCATGTAAAATTAGAGAAGCAACATCATATCTGTGTTTAACTGAATTAAAGCGCTGCTCCTCTCTCCAGCGCGAGTCGCAGAGAGAGAGCGAGAGAGAGATTTCTCTCTTTTTGGTTTGGGCGCTTTGTTGAAGGGAAAAAAATCGCTAAAGGGGTCTGCAATGTCGCTAAGTTGGCAACACTGTGTATCTCCATTTCTCCAACTAGGTTTTGGGCCACGGGTCAAACAGAAAATACGCGCTGCGTTAATCGAGCGTAAAAAAAAAAAGTGCCGTTAATATGATTTTGCGTTAACGCGTTATTAACACGCTAACTTTGACAGCCCTAATATAAATAAATAAATATATATATATATATATATATATATATATATATATATATATATATATATATATATATATATATATATATATATATATATATATATATATATATATATATATATATACAGTACCAGTCAAAAGTTTGGAAACATTACTATTTTTAATGTTTTTGAAAGAAGTCTCATACAGTATATATTATATTATATATATAATGTTTTTTATTATGCTTACCAAGGGTTCATTTATTTAATCAAATATACAGTAAAAGCTGTAAAATTGTGAAATATTATTATATTGTAAAACAGCTGTTTTCTATGTGAATATACAGTAAAGTGTAATTTATTCCTGTGATCAAAGCTGAATTTTAAGCATCATTACTCCAGTCTTCAGTGTCACATGATCCTTGATGATGATTTGATGATCTAGAAACATTTCTGATGCCTATTATTATCATCAATGTTAAAAAACTGTTTTTGCTGCTCAACATTTTTGTGGAAATTATGAACTTTTTCCAGGATTCTTTGATGAATAGATAGTCCAATGAACAGTATTTATTCAATAGTGAAGACATTTATAATGTTCCAAAATATTTCTGTCACTTTTGATCAATTTAATGCATCCTTGCTGAATAAAAGTATTAATTCATATCGCTCTCTCTCTCTCTCTCTCTCTCTCTCTCTCTCTCTCTCTCTCTCTCTCTCTCTCTCTCTCTCTCTCTCTCTCTCTCTCTCTCTCTCTCTCTCTCTCTCTCTCTCTCTCTCTCTCTCTCTCTCTCTCTCTCTCTCTCTCTCTCTCTCTCTCTCTCTCTCTCTCTCTCATGCTTTAATGGTATAGTTTCCACAAAAATGTCAACAATGTCAATTTTCAACATTGATAATAACAATCAAGGTTTTTTTTGAGCAGCAAACCAGCATATTAGAATGATTTGTGAAGGATCACGAGCCTTCAAATGTCTATAGCTGTATCTGCATATTAAGAAAAGATTTTAAAACGGCCAAAATTATGACACTAAGCACCTTAAATCCTCCACAGCACGACGATGCCAGCGCACCAGTCAAACCAGCACCCGACCGGCCCGGATCAGCAAAAGGAAATGGTGTTTTTTCCAGCCGAAAACTAGTTCTGGCATCTGGTAAACGGGCGCAGGTTTTTCTCTGGAAGGAAACAAAGCAAAGCAATGAAACACAAAAGCGTGCGACGCAGTTCTGGTGGCGTGGTAAACACTGATGGGCTGCTTGCCAAGCACACCGTCTCCGGTTTCATTTCAATGTGTGACAAAATATGGACGTCCTGACACGTCTCTGAATGTTAACAATGGCAACGTGTTGTTGCCGCACAGAATTAAAAAGACATTTTTACACCTCGTAACATATTTTCACATCGCTACAATATGCAATCTGTTGTATTGAAGTAAAAGTGAAAATACATACCAGTGCTCAACAGTGTTAATCAGTGTAATTTATATGTTCATAAAAAAAGGGCGAGATGGGTTGACACTAGACATGTTTTTTAAGGAGCTATGATTATAAGCATTGACTTAATCAGTTCAGAGAGAAGACAATTCACAACATATTATTTCCTTTCAACCCTTAACAGGTTCTGAAGGAACTAATTCGTGGGGCCGAAGAAAGGAAGGACGTCTTTTTTCGAGAGAGAGAGATCCACGCGTGGAAAATGTTCAGCTTTCAATTTGCTTTTACATTCATCTCATCACTTCGAATGAGCTCCTCCATTCCAGTGCTTCCTTTTGTCCTCTTTCTGAGAAAGACACAATCTCAACTTGATTACCTCCTACTCTGTCATTACCTAATAAGATTGAGCTCACAGCAGACGCAGGGTTTTCTCCCTCGATCTCTCCGAGCAGTGATTGCACCTTGTGCCGAGGACTGTTTGCTCAACACTTCCAGGCTTCAAGGGCCATTTCGCCTCATTCCGGCACAGGTGGCAAATGCGCTGGAGGTCGTCGGCTATAAGTAACAGTTAATTAACATTTGAATCACTTTCTTTTGAAACGTGGAGGGTAAGATTCCTCGTCACGTGCTCAGACGTCCCCGAGGACGACGACGACGAGTCCCGGGGGTTTTGATGCTCGAGGGTTTGTTATCGCCGTCAATCCCCCAAGGGCGAGAGGTAACCAATGCTCAAAAACAAGCCGTTGTGCAAATAATTATTCAAGACGTGCGATTAACAAGGGAGAAACGTTTAGATTTATGCATCTAAAGTGACTTGGGGTGCATTCGGCGTAGGACGGAGATTTTACTCAAACTCATGACATTGGTAGAGTTATTGCCACGTGCTACCAGTCGAACTTCATAGAGGAGAAAGAAAATATATATATTTATTTTACATCTTTTACATTTAAAAAAAAAAACCTGTGCAATAGATCTGCTTGACCAACTCAAGAGAAAGTGCAGCCATAAATGTAAGTATTTAAAAAGAAAAAGGCATGACTCTTATTTTAAAGAAAACACTTCTAGCAATAAATGAAATAAATAAAAATAACTGTGTATATATAGCCTACACATTTTAAAATAAATACATGTGTTGTGTACACAAATAAAATAGTCTATATAAAATAAATAAAATATGAAATATGACATTTAATTATATTAATATTTTTTAATATTATATTTCAAAAATATTTATTTGTATAATTGTATTTTTTTAATGAATTATATTTGAATATATATATATATATATTCATATAAATTTGATTTGTTAAATATTTTGAATAAATAGCTGTCTACACAAATAAAATACCATATATAAAATAAATAAAATATATTTTATTTTATATACATATTACATATATTTAATTACATTATTTTTTTAAAATATATTACATATATTTAATTACATTAATATTTTTTAAATATATATAAATATACATATAGATTTTATATGTGTGTGTGTGTGTGTGTGTGTGTGTGTGTGTGTGTGTGTTCATATAAATTTGATTTAAATATTTTAAATAAATAGCTATGTACAGAAGCACCAAATCCAAAGAAATTTCACTGACATTTGGAATCAAAATCCCTAATTTCTTTTAAAACAAAAGTCTTTCATCTACCAGCACACATTTGTCCATATTTTAATCAAATCATATTTCCCCCATAATCAGCAGAGAAAAAGCTGAAAGTATGTGCATATTCTGTGTGGGCCTTCACACACACAGATCTCTCTATCCTCCGCTGGAAGAAAGACGCTCCAAACACACACTTCATTTCCTATTCCTAGGATAAACACAACCCAATTAAGCGACTGACAGGAGTGTTTCGGTCCCGCGGGGATAATAATAGACCCCCGTTAGGTCATATACTTTTAAAGTGCACCCACACTTCATCACTAAACTCTTTTGGGATAATCTCCCGGGAATATAATTTCATCCCAGACTCCAGTTCTGTGGATTATCACACGGATATTCAGGTTGAAGAAAGGGTAACTACTTTTGGGGAAAGTTGGCCGCTCCGACTGGAAACAGCAGCTGGCAGGTGCAGCCGTTTATCACAAAGCCAGAAATAATCGAAAGTGACAACTAGCAGCGGCACAAATGATTTATTAGTCTTTTACTCTGCTCCTAACCATCCTTGGGGCCACAATCTATTATTTATCAACGACGTGTCTTCAAAATCATTAATTCTTCTGCGCTCCGTCCCATGTGGCAGTAAACCGTGAGGAAAACTACTCGAGGACCTCGGGATGGAGACTTCACCTCGACTCCTAAACCTTCATATTCAACATCATATTAGTGCAGTTACGGCCTCCTGACAGTCAACTGGCACCGCCGGTTCAATTCACAGTTTTCATACAAATGACAAGTTCTTCCCCACAGAGCCGTGTCGTAACACTGCATTTCTCTTACTTCTTCTCACCTTCGCAGAAAAAAAAGAACATTTCACATCGCAGCGAAAAAAAAAAAAAAAATGAGACACGGATACTTTTAAAACGAGTGAAATATGAATGTATTATTTCGTAGTTGTGGTCTGATGCATAATTAACACACGTCGGTTTTAAGCTTCAACGCAAGCCCGTATTTATTATGGCTCAAGTGCGATTCGACATAAATACGAAGCATGCATATAACGCGCTTCCCGTTATTAATTATGGAAATAACACAACAGAAGCATATCCCAACTCCATTACGGCAGTAAGCTAGACTTGTCTCAATAAATCAGCATCTACAATCAAAATTGAAATAATTTTTTATGCATAATGTATGTGCTTGTTGCCACAACAGCTGTTCATTATGCAGAGTAATGCATTCTTGTAGTTTTTAAAAACTTCAGGCCTATAAAATAATCATAATGAATGCTTCATTATGGAGAGAGTGAGAAGAGAGAAGCACACTTAACAATACATCCCCTGCTTTACTGTTTCCTCCACTTTTTATAGGTAAGGCACAGTCTCACAAGTTTCAAGTGTTGATGAAGGACCCGCAGTCGTGCTTTTAAATCAGACACACGGATTTTGAATTAAGCATGGAGTAGAGACAGATGCAAACATGACGCTTCAGCTCGACAAGTAGCAGAGAAACCAGATCCTTGGAGAACCAAAGCATTGGAATAATCCTCAGTGATGATCGACGGTGTGGAAAACACAGATGAATTCATCGATATGACTATTTTTTGAAAGAAATTGATGAGATCTAGGTTATCAGGACGGCTCAACCTACAGGTGAAACTCGAAAAATAAGAATACCGCGCAAAAGTTAATTCAGTAATTCAACTTAAAAGGTGAAACTAATATATTATATAGACTCATTACATGCAAAGTGAGATATTTCAAGCCTTTATTTGGGGGTTTTATGAAAACCCCAAATTCAAAATCTCAGAAATTTTGAACATTTTCATAAGCTGTAAGCCATAATCATCAAAATTATAACAAAAAAAGGCTTGAAATATCTCACTTTGCATTTAATGAATCTATATATTAGTTTCACATTTTAAGCTGAATTACTGAAATAAATGAACTTTTGCACGATATTCTAATTTTTGGAGTTTCACCTGTATACTTTTCACATCGTGACCTGAACGTAATTCACAAAACGAACCACGCATGGTTGGGTTAATTGCTATTCTCTTCACTTTGAGTTCAGGGGTATTATTCCGGTTTCTCAGGTTAATTACAAAGCAACACAAACGACGGCATACTTTAAGGTGCACTTTGTTTGGTAAAAACCTCATTTAAGTAGTTTGAAAAAGCAACAGGCGGCTTAAAAAAGCTTCAACTAAACAATCGAAACATTTTCTACACATCAGCTTGCATATTTTGGTCTATGATACAAAATTATCTTGTCCCACTGTATTCACTAACTCTGCATCTCCGAGTTCATGTCATGTGTTTGGTATGAGAGTGTTTTTAAGGGTGTGTTTCGCTGGCACACACTCACACACAAGACTACATGGGATACAGAACATGTAAACGTAAAAGTGTGATTCAACACATAGGAAGCATGCATATAATGCACTTCCTACTATTAAATAACACAACAGAAGTGCAGAACCGCTACTGAAGATGTGTAATTTGCATGTTCACGGTAGTATAGTAAGGGTTTCCATTGCTGCTCGTCTCCAAATAAATATT
>NW_028296407.1:0-98680 GCF_964197995.2 Scardinius erythrophthalmus
AATCTCCCACTGCAAGAATGCTCACTTTTCCAAAGAGAGAGTAGTCACCAGTTTGTTTTATTTGTCGCAACCTTCCGTGAATATATGACAGCAGACGATGGTCAACCATAGACACTTCATCAATAATCAAAATTTGCAAACTACCCAATTTTGTCCGTAAAGAGTTTATTTTGTCATCACCAAGAGGCTGATATGGCAGTTTGACGTTTGCACCAATTGCAAATGTATGATGTAAAGTGGAAGCTCCGATGCTATATGCGGCAACTCCTGTAGATGCGCTTAAAAGTACAGTAATGTCATCAGGATTCTCAGACAGCTGAGATAACAGTCTGGAAGACTCATACTGTATTGCCTTAATAAGATGACTTTTTCCTGTGCCTGCTCCACCAGTAAGAAATAATCGAAATGGTTCAGGGTTTTGTCCAAGTATTTTCTGTAGACACCACTTTTGCACTTTGTAGAACACAGCAGATTGTTCCTCATTTAGTGACCTCAGTAAATGCAGTGCATCATCTCTTGGCATTGTAGTGTGGTTTGTCTCAATTGTACACACAGTTTGAGGATTTCCTGTAAGATCTGGAATAAGTTCTTGAGTGTCATTTTCATCAGGCAATAGTTTATCCTTCATCAGTTCTATGCATTCATCACGCTGTTTTTCTGTTTCAGGACATATCTGGGCCCAAGCATCTTCTAAATACACATCTTGCTCTAAAAGCTGTTTAGCTCTGTCTATTTTGTCACTTTCCTTTTCAAACAATTCTCTGTTGCCATCAACAATGGATTTCACTAGTTTCACGTCACAACCACTTTTTATGACACCACTTTTGTAAAACTCCTCATATGTGGTATAGTTGCTCGGCTTCAGATCACAGTCATCGTAATATGGTAAGAAAAGCTGCAGCAATGAATGATAATATTTTTCTGGATCTTTAGTGGGTGAAAACCTTGGGTACCTCACTACTGCAGGTTCAGTTCGTGTCCTTCGTTTGACATGGCCATTGTTATTATTCAGTTGAATTATTTCATTTTCATTTGTTTTGTTATGTGAAGAAACCTCTGATTTTGTCAGAACTCTGTACTCAGAACAAAACCTGGCAAGACATATGTTTTCTAGTGGTTCTTTCTCTGGTCTGTTTTTGTACCTGTCAATGAGACTTGTCATCCAAAAACTGCTTTCATCATCAGACTGGTCATTTTCCACTTTGTTTCGCAGCATGTTCAAAGGCAAACTCATCTTTACAGGATTTTGTCCTACCGGAATAAATTGTACTTTACGAGAACATTCCTTCAAATGCATTCCTGTTAGTCTGTACACAGCCTCTTGAGCAGAGATTTCTCTATTGTGCAGATAGACACTTCCCAACTGTTTTAATGACGCTTTAGCATCAAGATTTCCATTCATAGCCTCGCTCTGAGTACGCTGGAGTAACAGACCCATCTCTTGTTCTGCTTTTGTGATGTAACTGATTATATAGACCACTACAGAAAAAGCATCTGTGACATACTGAATATCCATATTCCCTTGCCAAGCACGCAGTAAATCTCTGTTATACTGGTTTACCCAAACATCTTTTGGATTTCTTTTCAAGACAATACTTTTCTTTTTGGTACACCTGTTGTATGCTTTTTCAAACATAGTTTGATTAATCCCAATAGATGAAAAAAAGGCATCAACTGAATCAAAATTGACATCAGAATATAAAGCAGTTTTGACTTTCTTTGTAATTGCACTTGCTGTGTCATCTCCATCTTTCCCTTTCAACTCATCTGCATGACTTGGTCTTGTAATAAACGTACGACTGGATGGTGGTCGTGGGAAATTAAATCTACAAACTGTATTTTTCTTGCGACATGTTTTTGAATGTCTTGTACTGTGCTTCTGAACACTGTTCACTGTTTCGTAAAGTACAGTATCATTTTCTGGTGGTATCTCACAAGTGATGTAAGTGTCAATGAACTCAGCAACCGCAGGATCATTGTCTGCGTCATTATCATTGAGCTTCGGAGCATCTTCCACCCAAAACAGACAGTGAACATGAGGAGAACCACGCTGTTGAAATTCAACACGATAAAAGTAGTCTTTTATCTGGCCAATAGGTTTTGCTGGTGACATTATGACATTTTTTAGAAAACAATGCCATCTGTGATCAAACATTCTTGCTGCAGTGACAGGATTTCGTCTTATGAGTCCACACTTTTCAGACCAGTCAAGCTCATCAGCATTTATTTGTTTCCCCTCTTGCTTAATAATAGTGTTCATCATTTCAGGCCATCTCAGATCAGCAGAACTAAAAGATGCAAAGAATGTTGGTATGCCTAGTTGTCTTATCAGGGCAAACAGATCTTTTTGCGTAGACATCCAATAGGGAGGAGTTCCTCTTACTGGTCTTAAGAACTTATATCCTTCATCATAATGTAGTATTCTTTGCAAAGAATCAGAGTCCGTCAGCATATCTTGTGTTACCTTTAAGCAATTTTTTTCAGAGCCTTTTCTCAGTGCAATTGATACATTAGACACAATTTGATCAACTTCTGATATATATTGTGCATAAAAAATGAAGTCTGTGCTGTGTGCAAAACGTCCATCTGCATTTAGAATTCTTGCATTTAGATATCGTGACAATGTGATTTTTTCCTGTCTTTCGTCATGAAATGTTGGACCACCAGTAGGATAGAGAACAGGGAAACACTTTGCCTCATTGTCTTTTTCAGTTAGTAGCCTAACAGGACTGTTACCTTCTCCTGGAGCAACATTTAGTACATCATGAAAATGTTGATCAATTATTTCTGAACCCAGATCAACAGGTTGTAGTGATGTGTCTGACAGAAGACCATTTTGTTCTTTAATATATGTTATATCTTCCTCTGGATCATCTCCAGCTCCATTATGATCATCATTTTTATCAGTTACATCTTGTTCCTCCACTTCAAAATCATCAGCATCCTTGTCTGATTCATCAGTTGCATTCAAAGAGTTTACCCACTGCTCATTAAACTCAACATCATTATACCATTTATTATGTCTCATCAAATAAGACAGTGCATGTCTGACACGATCAGTGCTGACATATTTATATTCATAATGGCCTTTATATGTTAATTTCCGTTTCAGTTTTATTCTTATCATGTGGTCATCACATTCATTACGTGGGAGAATATTTGAGACATCTGTGGTATTAACAGGAACACACACTACAGGTCCATGACAGCCATTCTGTTTTCCACGGGGAAGACAAAGCAACTTCATAAAAGGAATATTGCGTGCAATAAGATGTTCTTCCAACGAGTTCAGACCTTTTAGTTCTTTTGGAACGTCCACCAAATGCATGTTGTTGGCAACACTCTCTTCAGGCAGTTTCCCACCAAGGATTTTACGATGACATGTATAGCAAATCCACAATTTACAAGCCGGATTAGCTGATAAATGGCATCTATTCTCACATTCATTGCTGCATTCATGTAAATACTTCAATGTGATGCATCTTTCAGCCAAATCAGTAATTTGTTGACCTCTGGTTTTATAGCAATCTCTTCTACATTCAACGACCTGTTTTCTGAACAATAAACGATGACAAACACAGCAAACAAATTCTGGACCTGTATTGACTTCTTGATGAAACTGATTAATAGTGAAATCAATGTCTTTCTGTCTCTCCCTCTGTTCTGCAGAAATTTCAGATCTTTTTTGTTTTTTACTCATACGAAAATTTTCATCGTCATGGTATTTCTTTTTAGAGTATTCACAAACACTTGTTTTAAATGCGAGGTTTCTGCGATATTTTCTCTTTGAGTATTCACAAACACTTGTTTTAAATGCGAGGTTTCTGCGATATTTTCTCTTTGAGTATTCACAAACACTTGTTTTAAATGCAAGGTTTCTGCGATATTTTCTCTTTGAGTATTCACAAACACTTGTTTTAAATGCAAGGTTTCTGTGATATTTTCTCTTTGAGTATTCACAAACACTTGTTTTAAATGCAAGGTTTCTGCGATATTTTCTCTTTGAGTATTCACAAACACTTGTTTTAAATGCAAGGTTTCTGTGATATTTTCTCTTTGAGTATTCACAAACACTTGTTTTAAATGCAAGGTTTCTGCGATATTTTTTCTTTGAGTATTCACAAACACTTGTTTTAAATGCAAGGTTTCTGCGATATTTTCTCTTTGAGTATTCACAAACACTTGTTTTAAATGCAAGATTTCTGCGATATTTTCTCTTCGAGTATTCACATACACTTGCTTTAAATGCGAGGTTTGTGCGATATTTATTCTTTGAATATTCAGACACACTTGCTCTAAAGGCTTTATTGCTCTTATACTTGGTCTGAGAATAGTACCGAACAAGTCTTTGAAAACTAGCATTTTTGGAATACTTAATCTTTGAATTTTCACGTTTTGACTCCTGTACATGAATATTGTTCTTATATTTCTTTCGAAGCTGATCAAGTTTCTTCTCCTTATAATCAGTGTCTTCACAGTATTTGGTTTGACAAGTTTCAATCATATTCTGCCTATATTCTCGGTTTTGACGGTATTTCTTTTTAGAACTCTCTATTTTTTTCTGCCTAAAATCGGCATTGCTGTGGTATCGCTCACGTGCTCTTTTGGATTTAGAGTTCTCATCTGTGTCATTTAATTTCCTTTTTCGCAAACAGCGATTTGTCCTCTGATCATGCACTTCAATGTTACAAGCTTGTGCACAAACATTAGCTTGATTTCTATGTTTAACACATGTAACAACTTCATAGTGATTTCCATTGCAGTGCTTCAAATAGATTGCATTATCTGTAAATGACTGTTCGGTAGGGGCGTGTGCATTCCATCTGTCATCATTAAAGGTCATTATATTTATTTTTAAAAAATCAGCTAGACCAAATAATTCCACATGACTTCCCCACGTTCCTGAAAAATACATTTTAGACTGTGTCAAATAATCTTTCATTGATCTGTCCTCTTCTCTTAAATATTTCACAAATTTAGAACTGTTATCTTCCAGATGTTTAACAACTGCACGCCTGATTTTCAGGTGTTTCTCTTGATTGCCGCATACTGCATGTGCTATTGATCTAAACAAGCAATTACCGTCTCCTTTAATGCCCTTTGTTTTACACGGTACTCCTAAAGAACACACATTTGTGGCTTGAACAACAACGCTTTCATTAGTCAGCTGTAAGCATGCACACAGAGCATCCTCATCTGCATATGTTAACGGTTTGAAACTAAACTCAGTATTTACTGTAGGGCCAATAATGATATCATCATCATCCATTAATAAATTATCATGTAACTTGCTTATATGTGAAATTTTGGACTTTGTCTGTACACGTCTATTTTTCTTACTTGAATTCACACAGGTGTCAACCGATTTGCACATAGTTGCTGGTTTGTCTACACGTGTTTGTTTACCAGTGTCTGCGACACACTTACTCTGCTTTGTTGCTCTCGTACGTGAAACTTGTGTGACGCTTTTTTTAACAGACTTACATGACCTTGTCTCAACAGTTAAAGGTTTGGAACTTAACTCGGCATTAACTGTAGGTCCAACAATGACATCATCCATTAATACATTGTCATGCAACTTGCTCACATGTGAAACTTTCGACGTGGTCTGCACCCGTTTATCTTTCTTACTTGAATCCAGACATGTCTTAACAGATTTGCACATAGTTGCTGGTTTCTGTGCACATGTTCGTTCACCAGAGTCTCCAACACACTTACTCTGCTCTGCTGCACTCGTAGGTGAAACTTGTGCGACGTTGCCTTGTTGACCAGACCTACATGAACGCATCTCAGCACTCGTTGCC
The DNA here is from genome assembly GCF_964197995.2 of Scardinius erythrophthalmus. NCBI lineage: Eukaryota > Metazoa > Chordata > Actinopteri > Cypriniformes > Leuciscidae > Scardinius > Scardinius erythrophthalmus. The sequence goes on from NW_028296407.1 coordinate 5,805, forward strand.
TTATCGATTACTGTTGCTGTCACACCCGTCACTTCAAATGATTCTCCCTGACCTTTCAGTGATGTGGCAAGGTTATCAACATGATAAAACAACATGTAAATGTCGTCACAATAAACTACTACGCTTGTGCCTGCATTAGACTTAACCATACCTTTATCATCACGTGAATGGGAATCAACCACAGCAAACATTGACCCTGCCTTTATAACTGCACAAATGTAGCCATAAATGTTCAACAAACATGCATCAGACTGAAACAGGGCCCTCTGAAGTGCATCCTCTATAGACATGCACACACCTCTCAATGCACCATCATACACATCATTACCAAAAACACCACTCAGAGAATCTGACATCTTTATTGAGAATGTTGTGTTGAAGAGTGTGTGCACAGTTGGCAATTCTGGAACAGCAACATAACCACGCCATGCTGAATCATTGATCTTCCCCTGTAAGTCCATGGATGTGTACAGGTCATCTCCATGCAACAGAACAGCATCCAGGTCATCTCTTGTCCACGTCAGCACATCCTTCAGCACACTCATCATGACTGCTGTGATGCTGTTTGCTGCACACTGTCTGCCACGGTTGAAACCAAATCTGGAATCAGCTTGATGGAAGGAACCCTGTAAGACTCTCTGTGGAAAATAATCAGAGTTATCGACATCAAGAGATGAACACATCGGAAGGTTATTGGAATCCATTGAAACATTATTGCAAGCCATTGAGGGGTTATTGTAAACCATTGAGGGATTATTGTAAACCATTGAAAAATTATTGGAACCCATTGAAAGGTTATTGGAAGTCATTGGAAGGTTATTGGAAGTCATTGGAAGGTTATTGGAAGTCATTGGAAGGTTTTTGGAAGGTATTTGGAAGTTTTTGGCAATTGCCGGAAAGTTTTGGAAATCCAGGCTCTCGACAGTAGAACCAGAGAACGATGCCTTTTTTTCAAGAGGAGGCATAACCTCAGCCAACTCCATGGAGGAAGTGAGCAGAACGCGCTCAGCATTCCTCCTCTTTGCCGCCCGGGACCGACGGAAACCCTTTCCACGTGGCATCTGCAATTATATGAAAACACACAGACATATACAGACATATATATATATATATATATATTTATTTGTGCCCTTAATTTGTACATCCTTTTTGACAAAAACGTTCTCCTGAACACATTACAAATGTGTTTACATTCACAAAAATACACGGGTACAAAAATAATTTTTCATTATAACTAAATTACCAATGACCAATTGATTCAATTAACTTGTAAACTGTAAAATAAAGCATGTATTTAACTTCTACACAATGCCTTGTATTACCTATATTTTCACATAGATAAAAAATAGTTTACCAGGCCTTACCTTAGATTACTTCTGAAAGTCTTCTGAAACACAAGGAAAAATCTCAAATTCAGTTCACACAACATTAATAGACAATTAGTCACCAATTATGATAATCAATTATAATAATCAATTTCAATGAGTATCAGTATTTGTTTCATTAAAAAGACAAACTCATAAAATTCATTAAAAATATATATATAATTAGTCTTTTCAATCTATTAAAAATGTACTACATTACACATTCACCAAATAATCACTATTAAAAATATTTGAGCTTTTAATGATTTTATATTGTAATCATTTCACAGTTATTCTCCACATTAGAAGCAAATTAATCTCAGTGGCATCATTTCAAAGACAGGGCTTAACCTAAACCAGGATTAGGCCTTAGTTCAATTATGATATTTAAGTAGGTTTTATAAACATGCCCTAGAAAAAACATTACTAGTGTGCATATTGAGACAAAACAATGATATTAAATAATATATATTTTGATAATATAATATATATTTTAAGATATGTCTAAAATCACTCAAACATGCATTTTACCCTTGGACTAGCTTAAGCCTTGAATGTGAAACCAATGGAGTAAATTTTAAATATTTAATTGAGGATAGGAGCAGAATGCAACTCAATGCATATATTTATAATATTTAAGAGTGCTGGCCTACATAATTAGAATACGTAAAGTAGCACAGAGGCAACACTATACACTTTTATTTGCACAGACGTGTTTCTACGCATGCCATCACGCAGATCGTCAAACTTCATTAAATATTATTTCTCGTAAGGTTCGAGTGGTGTCGTGTGTGTGTGTGTGTGTGACAGAGAGGAATTAGAAACAAGCAGAATGTGGTTGTTTGTAAAGCACACGCATCATCATGTATCTGTTTTAAAACTAAGCTAAGACATAAATCTGAAATTATCTTAATCAATATAGAATCGCTGGAGAGAATCTATAACACAATATCACATAAATTAAACAAACTGTTATGCGTAGCGTGCCAAGTTGATGCTTCATCTGCAATACAAACTGGTTTACTCTCGCACATCACGGGACCAGACTGTAATCGCAGCTTTGCACTTAAAAAAAAATGCATTTCATCATATCACAAATGCAATTAATTGTTCATCGCTAAGCTAACACATATGTATCTGTTACACTATATAGTGTCTGTATAGAATTAATAGTAGAATGAAGTAGAGAAATAATAACAAATAATATTTTGTAAACCAGCTGTTTCGTTGCAGTAATGAAACAAAACACATCAATACAAATGTCAGGATCCCAATGAACACTTAAATTAAAACATAACAAACCAGTATATAATACATACATGCACGTAAGCGTGGCCAATGTGGCAAAAATATCATATAACGATTATTTAAATAAAATAAAAAATCACAATTAACAAATTTATCACAGTTCTTTTTATGTTGGTTTTACCATTTTGCAAGTAACTAATCTCCCTATTTTTTAAACAAAACATTACAAGGTAACAAAAAGTAACAAAAAAAAATAATTGCAAGCATTTAGGCCAAAGTGGCAAACATAAAAATCGTTGTCAATATTTTCTTTGTTATTAAAAATTACAAACAAAGATACACATTGCATATACACACCAAAATATTCAAATAAACAATGCTTTATATATTATTATTACTTTTCACCTACAGTAGGTGTTAAACAGTAACATTAAAATACAAAAATAAAACACTAAATTGACTTTACTGTATTTATAGATTGATTCGTATTAAAGCTACTAGTAAAGTTCTCAGTCAACAGCAAATAGTTATTTTCTCCTAGTCCCCATTGACTTCCTTAGTATAGTTTTCCCTACTATGCAATTCAATGGAGGTCAGCAACTTTATGGATAGATACATTATTCAAAATATCTTATTTTGTGTTCAGCACAAGAAAGAAATTAATACAGGTTTGGAGCAAATTTAGAATGAGTAAAAAATGACACAATTATCATTTTTGAGTGAACTTTTCTTTTAATGATAAGCCGAAACATGTTTATTATAAGGCTACTCTGTCACTTTAAGACCTGCACGCGACGCGTCTAATACACGCATGACTCGCACCCAGTTTTCTCTCAAATGTTTTCTTGCTTTCACTTTAGTCATAAACCAAATGTGTTTACGTAAATCTTTTATTGACAAGTATTGGCTTAATAAGACACAAAGACAACTTAGTCCATTAACCAAGGCGCTGTTTAACAGGCTTTAAGTGTCTAACATACACTTCGGGTTTAATGCGCTCAGAAACACGCATGAACAGCGCATCAGCACACGAATGAAATATTTAACCATGCAAATGCAAATAATGCCCTTTAGTGAATTGCAGTGTCCCGTGAGTGTAACTCTACCTCTGCATTAACATGTGATGTCAATGCACGTCGCGTTGTACAGTGGCGGAAACGCCAGAAAACTGATAAAATGTGTGCTACTATTGCATGATAATATATTTCTTCAAAAGTAGATCGTGAACGTATTTTAATCATCTACGAACAAAACTCGTACAATCTGAATTCATTCCGATGAATGAATCTGAATATTGTTTACATGGACACTAAACGTGATCAAAAAGCATTCGCACTACAAATGACAACCGGAATATTTACCTCACAGAACAATACGCACTTTAGTCTGTCGCATTTCGTGTTGTTTTCTTATGAATCATGATAGGCTCTCTCAAAATGGTACAAATACGCACATTCCTACACGTACTGAACTAAAGTTAATGCTCTCTTCAACGACCACAGGATTCGAGAATAACATATTTTCAAACGAATCATACCTTCAAAACACCTCATCTATACAACACACTACATATAGGATTATTTTAAAATACTTTTGCATGCTATTTTGTTAAGATTAACGTTAGCTTTACAACACCACAATGAGCAAACCTCATTAAATTAAAACACCAACTAACGCCTATTTCTCACAAATAAACATACACGTCAACTAATATACACATACTTCAAATTATGTTAGATATATTATGAATAAGCAATAATAAATACTGATTAATAAGATTATATAGACAACACATGAGAGCACGTTCTTACCGTTAGAGAAATGGGAACACAATAACTTCCTACCAACCGGAAATGTTCTCTCTGCCAACAGTCGCAGCTCCCCCAGTGGCTGGGATCTGGGAATGAATAAACATTTACCCTCCTTGCATACATAGCATAACTTTTACTTTATTACATTAACATAACTGACCATTTATTCACCAGGGGTCTCATTTATAAAGCGTGCGTACGCACAAAACGGGGCTGGAAACGTACGTACGCCAGTTCCCACGCAAAGGTTGTGATCTATAAAAAACAAACTTGACGGGAGAATATGCGCACCTTTAAGCAAACATTGAGCCGTGCGTACGCACATTCTGGAGACAAAGGGAATTGGCGACACCGATGGTGAGCTGGAGTTAATTGTCTTTTTGGTCACTTTTAGACAGAAAATCAAAAGAAAATTTAACATACAGAAAAATAATACAAATATAATTTCACTCACCAAGCTTGTCACTTGAAGCAAATATCCATCCCTTCTTAAATGTCCGCGCCAGCGAGCGCATTGGGCCGTTTGAAACTGACGCAAATAACAGTTTAAATAAATAAAATAATGATTTAAACTATGTTTTACTTCTAATATATACATTTAGATTAAATATGCCATTCATATTAATGGAGTTGCACTTAAACATGAAATCATTACTCAGAAGTTACAACATTTTTATATTCAAATTCAGTCAATAGAAATATTTGTTGTGGATGCAATGTTTTTGAACACTTTTCCTCTGGCATGCTGTGTTTTAATGTTTTAACCACAGAGAAAACTGCTTATCATGATAATACCAGATTGTCTGAGAAAATAGTTTCGTGCAAATAATGCCCAAGGCCTATCTGTTTCCATTAAAAATATCAATTAAAAATACAATACGGCCAGTGGAAAAGATTGAGAAAAACTTTCTCTGAAATGTATTTAACACTATTTGATGTATGTATTCAAAAACAAGGCAAGGATAGGCAACAACTTGATTTTTATTAATGTAATGTGTCTTGTACCGTTAAACGTTATCACGTGTATGAATAATCATATGCAAATGATATGCAGATGAGGATCTGCATAGTAAAATAGGCGTTGTAAGCTGTTCGTGGTCATTCCACAAAATTGGTGCCTTTTGTGTCCCTGAGAAATAATCAGACGTAGAATTACTATAACAACAAATAAATTTGTGATTTAAAAACATAATAGTACTATGTATTATTTCCTCAAGATTACATTAAATTAAAGTCATTTATATATTATTTTAAATAATAAAAATTGCATTTATGCTGATAATGGTAAAGTTTTTGGCCTGTCCCTCCCTGTGATTGTTCTTTTTCAGCAGGACTTTTAATTTGCAAATTGAACACAAAATTATACAACAATCACATTTTCATATTTTTCTAAGTATAGTGTCACTGTTAAGCAATGTTTTGGCATAAATATACATTATTTTTAATAAAATATAAATAATTTTATCGGTATCCCCTGATTTCATGTCATGCCTGTTACCCTCACCAAACACCCCTTGTAAAATAATGGTACATTCCTGTGACATCACTTCCAGAAAGTTACATCATCTCTCATTCATTATTCCAACAGTTAGAACACAAGCAAGTTTCTCTCTCTCTTCTATAATACTCTATTTTGATGATTTATTAGGTTTAACTGAGGTGCGGACATCATGCAATGTCAAAACTGTTACTGATTGTTAAAGTATAAATTTAAATTAATGTAATCAATATCTACAAGTAATATCCTTTCAAAGTGTACAACATGTGCTTTTGTGGCCTTGCCCTAATAGCTAGCAATTAGCAAATTAGCTTGAATTTGTCAAACCTGTTACTGTCAGGCCTGTTACTTTTGTATAGTAACAGGTTTTGACATGTGGGGTAACAGGGATGACATAGATTAGGTGTCACCTTAGCCACACTGTTTTTAAAGTTTATCGGTGTAAATTGCTAACATTTTTAAAGGTCATCCTGGGTGTTTTATTGAGCTAATGCCTATATCATTTAGAGTTGGTATTGCTGGTGCATCTGTATCATCTCAGGGAACCGAGGTTACGCTAGCATGCAGGGATGCCAGATCAACCCCTTGGCCTGAAAGAGGAGGTCCCTCCTCACTGGTATCAACCATGGAGCAGTGCTCGTCAGCTGCATCAGAACTGGGAACCAGGCTTGGTTCGTCCAGAGCGGAGCCACAAGTAGCACTGCGCATCCGTTTTCCCTGATTCGCCCTAATACCTGCGGTAAGAGCGTGACGGGGGGAAAAGCATAGAGCAGGCAGCGGGGCCAGATGTGAGCCAGCGCATCCCTGCTCTTGGAGAAAAAGTCCGAACAGTGAGCATTTTCCTGAGACACAAATGGGTCTACCTTCGCTCTGCCGAATATCTTCCACAGCAGTTGGACTGTCTGCGGATGTAAAGACCATTCCCCTGCCAGAACATTGTTCCTGAACAGTCTGCCTGGTCCTACATTCAGGTGACCTGGCACGTGCGCTGCTCTCAGCAAGCGCAGATTATGCTGAGCCCAGATCAGGAGGCGTTCCGTCAGCCTGTAAAGGCTTCGGGATCTGATACCTCCTTGGGAATTTATATAGGCCACCACCGACATGTTGTCCGATCGGACCAAGACGCGGTATCCTTTTATTTTGGGACAGAAAACGCCTCAGCGCATTGTCAACTGCCATAATTTCCAGGCAGTTTATGTGTAGAAGCTTTTCCCGTTCTGACCACTGGCCAAAGAACGGTCTGCCCTCGAGCAGCGCTCCCCATCCCGAGGTGGAGGCGTCCTTGGACACTACCTTCACACTCGAGGAAGTCCCCAGGCTTACACCTGACCTGTACCAGTCGGTCGCTTTCCAAGGTTTCAGAGCTGAGATGCATTTTTGATCTACCTTGAGGCATAAGAGACCGGAGGTCCACGCTCGACGCAGTACTCGCGCTTTAGCCAGAACAGGCCAAACGGCAGGACTTTGTTTTTGACACCAAACTTTGCATGTCTCATTGTCACTTCACTCTGACCACATCACATCAGTTTTGTGACTGCGCCACCTACTGGTCAAAAGTGATAATCCATTAAATCATATTTTTAATTACTTTTTATATGATTTTTCAGCCATTTCGCCTAAAATCATACTTTTTCGTACTCCTCCTAGACCGTTTGTCCGAATTTCACCAAAATCGAATCGTATCATCTCCAGACCGTGCCGACTAAAAGTTATGTATTTCGTGTCGATTGACGAAACTGTTTTCATATAGCGCAGCAGCAAAGTTGAGGCATGATGCTAAAAGCACTATTCAGGCTTTATCTCTGCAATGCCTTGACATATTAACACCAAACTAGTTATGTGTCATTGTCACTTCACACTGACCACATCACATCAGTTTTGTAACTGCTCCACCTATTGGTCAAAAGTGATAATCCATTAAATCATATTCTAAATTACTTTTCATATGATTTTTCAGCCATTTCATCTAAAATCCTCTTTAAATGTATTTAATTGCTCATTGTTCCAGTTGGTCTGACACCTTCAGCCAAGTTGGCATATCCTGTCATCTGCTTGCGCTTGGCCCCGATAATTGCTGCTTGCAGCTATATTTATTATTATTATTCTTCCTTCTTCCGACTGGGAGTCTATGGCAGCCCATAGAACCGATCGCGGGAAAGTTGTAATGGTTTGACATTCTGATAGAGGACAGTCCCAACATTAAGTACACCAATTTTGGTGTGTCTAAGTCATTCCCTCTAGCGCCACCAACTGTCCAAAGTTTCACTCATGTTTATGCTAATAACTTTTGAACCACAAGGGCTAGAAACAAAATTCTTTTTTCCTCTGATTCCTGACCTAATGACGATTCGATTGCACCCTATGACGTCATTTTCCGTCATGAAAGGCTTTCCGCCATTTTGAATTTTCCGAAAAAGCTACTTTTTCGAACTCCTCCTAGGCCGTTGCTCCAATTTCCACGAAAATTGAATCAGATCATCTTCAGACCATGCCGACAAAAAGTTATGGAATTCGTGTTGATTCGTCAAACCGTTCTCGAATACCGCGCAAACAAATTTTACGTAGCGCTAACGAAAACAGACACAAGCTTGTATCTCCTCAACACTTTTTCATATTCAGACCAAACTTGGTCCATATCATCACAAGCATGACCTGAGGCTACATGCTGCGTTTCGCCATAGTGCCACCTACTGGTCCGGAGATATGAAAAATGGCTGTTTTTGCTTATAACTTCTGAATGGATTGCCCAAAAATCATAAACGTGGTCTCGTTAGATTCAGGACGTCATGCTGAGTCGACTGATATCCAATTTTCCCAGATCAGCCATTTTGGCTGTCGGCCATTTTGAATTATGTGCTAAAATGCTGTATTTTAGGAATGCATGAACGTATCGTTACGAAACTCGGTATGGGTCATCAGCACGATGTCCTGAAGGAGTCTGAGAAGTTTCGAAACAGTGCCATCTAGTGGTGAATTTTTTTCCCCAAATGCTTCCAAATGCTTATAACTTTGGGTGTGGTCAACTTATTTTCACGAGACTCATCTCTTTAGACTCCTGAATCATTGCCGAGTCCAACGATACCAAACATGTTAGGTTTTGCCTTATGGTTTGTGTAGCGTTGTGATTTAGCGCTTAAAAAACATTTGGCTATATCTTTGAAACCGCTTGTCCGATCGAGACGAAACCACCGTCAGAAGTTTGGAAACATAGGTCGATAGCTATACGCCAATGCCCAAATGTGAAAATATTGATGTTTAGGGGTAGTAAATTCCAATCAAAGTCATGTGTCAGTCATTTTTTACGTGTTTTTTCATATAAATGTCTATAACTCCGAAGCGAATTGAGATATTTTCACCAAAATTGACACAAATATGCATGGGCTCACTCTGAGGACACATAAAAAAAATGGTGGGACTGAGTCTCTTGGTGGCGATATAACAGAACAAAACATGAAATTCCCATTGACTTCAATACAATTTTGTGAATTAAAATGCTATAGTAAACAAATGCATTGGTGTAATATTACGAAACTCAGAATGTGCCATCAGCACCATCCCCTGAAGGTACCCAAAATATTTCGAGACAGCGCCACCTAGTGATCAAATGTTATGACAAAATTTCCAAAAAGGCTAATAACTTTTGAATAAATCTGGCTTTTGAAATGCCACTGGTCTTAATAGATTCCTTGGGTCAAGCCGAAAACATAGATACCAAGTTTTCCTTATTTGGCCGAACTTCCTGTCCGCTATCTTGATTTTCAGTCAAAACCTACTTTTTCTAACTCCTCCTAGACCATTTATCTGATTTTCACCAAAATCGAATCGTATCATCTCCAGACTGTGCTGACTAAAAGTTATGGATTTCGTGACGATACACGAAACTGTTTTCGTATAGCGTAGCAGCAAATTTGAGGCATGATGCTAAAAGCACTATTCAGGCTTTATCTCTGCAATGCCTTGACATATTGACACCAAACTTTGTATGTGTCATTGTCACTTCACTCTGACCACATCACATCAGTTTTGTAACTGCGCCACCTATTGGTCGAAAGTGATAATCCATTAAATCATATTTTGAATGACAATTTATGTGATTTTTCAGCCATTTCACCTAAAATACTCTTTAAATGTATTTAATTGCTCATTGTTGCAGTTGGTCTGACACCTTCAGCCATGTTGGCATATCCTGTCATCTGCTTGCGCTTGGCCCCGATAATTGCTGCTTGCAGCTATATTTATTATTATTATTATTCTTCCGCCATGGGAGTCTATGGCAGCCCATAGAACCGATTGCGGGAAAGTTGTTTTGGTTTGACATTCTGATAGAGGACCGTCTCAACATTAAATACACCAATTTTGGTGTTTCTAAGTCATTCCCTCTAGCGCCACCACCTGTCCAAAGTTTCACTTTTATTTTGCTAATAACTTTTGAACCGTAAGGCCAATCAGCGAAATTCTTTTTTCCTCTGATTCCTGAGCTCATGGCGATTCGATTGCACCCTATGACGTCATTTGACGTCATAAAAATATGGCCGCCATCTTGAATTTTCAAAAAAAGCTACTTTTTCGAACTCGTCCTAGACGGTTTGTCCGATTTGCACGAAAATTGAACCAGATCATCTTCAGGTAGTGCTGACAAAAAGTTATGGAATTCAAATGGATTCGTCAAACCGTTTTCAATAAACGCACAAATACATTTTACGTAGCGCTAGCAAAAACAGTCGTAAGGCCGTATCTCCGCAACGGTTTATCGTATTCAGACCAAACTTGGTACTTGTACTCACAAGCATGACCTGAGGCTACATGCTGCGTTTCGGCGCAGCGCCACCTACTGGTCCGGAGTTATGAAAAATGGCTATTTTTGCTTATAACTTCTGAACAGTTTGTCCAAAAATCATACAATTGGTCTCGTTAGATTCAGGGCAACATGCCGAGTCGACTGATATCCAATTTGACCATATCGGTCATTTTGGCTGTCGGCCATTTTGAATTTTGTGCTAAAATTCTGTATTTTATGAACGCATGAACAGATTGTTACGAAACGTGGTATGGGTCATCAGCACAATGCCCTGAATGAGCCTGAGAAGTTTCGAAACAGCGCCACCTAGTGGTGAATTTTTTTTTTCAAACGCTTATAACTTTGGGTGTGGTCGACTTATTTTCACGAGACTCATCTAATTAGTATCCTGAAACCTTGCCGAGTCCTACGATACCAAACATGCTAGGTTTCGCCTTACGGTTTGTGTAGCGTTGTGATTTAGCGCTTAAAAAACATTTGGCTATATCTTCGAAACCGATTGTCCGATCGAGACGAAACCTCCGTCAGAAGTTTGGAAACATAGGTCGATAGCTATACGCCAATGCCCAAATGCGAAAATATTGATGTTTAGGGGTAGTAAAATTCAAACAAAGTCTTGTGTCAGTCATTTTTTACGTGTTTTTTCATATAAATGTCTATAACTCTAAAGCAAATTGAGATATTTTCACCAAAACTGACACACATATGTATGGGCTCACTCTGAGGACACGTAAAAAAAATTGTGGGACTGAGCCTCTTGGTGGCGCTATAATAGAACAAAACATGAAATTCCCATTGACTTCAATACAGTTTTGTGATATAAAATGCTATTTTCATTCAAAATCTACTTTTTCGAACTCCTCCCACACCGTTTGTCCGATTTTCACCAAAATCGAATTGTATCATCTCCAGACTGTGCCGACTAAAAGTTATGGATTTCGTGTCAATTGACGAAACCGTTTTCGTATAGCGCAGCAGCAAATTTGAGGCATGATGCTAAAAGCATTATTCAGGCTTTATGTCTGCAATGCCTTGACATATTGACACCAAACTTTGCATGTGTCATTGTCACTTCACTCTGACCACATCACATCAGTTTTGAAACTGCACCACCTATTGGTTGAAAGTGATAATCCATTACAAATTATTTTTAATTATTGTTTCTATGATTTTTCAGCCATTTTGCCTAAAATCCTCTTTAAATGTCTTTAATTGCTCATTGTTGCAGTTGGTCTGACACTTTCAAACATGTCGAAATGTCTTGTCGTCTTATTCTGCTTGGCCCCGGTAATTGCTGCTTGCAGCTATATTTATTATTATTATTATTAGGGGCCAAGCACCGAAGGTGCGGAGGCACCTATTGTATCTGTTCCGTTTCTTATTATTATTATTATTATTATTATTATTATTATTCTTCCGCCATGGGAGTCTATGGCAGCCCATAGAACCGATTGCGGGAAAGTTGTTTTGGTTTGACATTCTGATAGAGGACCGTCTCAACATTAAATACACCAATTTTGGTGTTTCTAAGTCATTCCCTCTAGCGCCACCACCTGTCCAAAGTTTCACTTTTATTTTGCTAATAACTTTTGAACCGTAAGGCCAATCAGCGAAATTCTTTTTTCCTCTTATTTCTGAGCTCATGCCGATTCGATTGCACCCTATGACGTCATTTGCCGTCATAAAAATATGGCCGCCATCTTGAATTTTCAAAAAAAGCTACTTTTTCGAACTCGTCCTAGACGGTTTGTCCGATTTGCACGAAAATTGAACCAGATCATCTTCAGGTAGTGCTGACAAAAAGTTATGGAATTCAAATGGATTCGTCAAACCGTTTTCAATAAACGCACAAATACATTTTACGTAGCGCTAGCAAAAACAGTCGTAAGGCCGTATCTCCGCAACGGTTTATCGTATTCAGACCAAACTTGGTACTTGTACTCACAAGCATGACCTGAGGCTACATGCTGTGTTTCGGCGCAGCGCCACCTACTGGTCCGGAGATATGAAAAATGGCTATTTTTGCTTATAACTTCTGAACAGTTTGTCCAAAAATCATACAATTGGTCTCGTTAGATTCAGGGCAACATGCCGAGTCGACTGATATCAAATTTGACCATATCGGTCATTTTGGCTGTCGGCCATTTTGAATTTTGTGCTAAAATTCTGTATTTTATGAACGCATGAACGGATTGTTACGAAACGTGGTATGGGTCATCAGCACAATGCCCTGAATGAGCCTGAGAAGTTTCGAAACAGCGCCACCTAGTGGTGAATTTTTTTTTTCAAATGCTTATAACTTTGGGTGTGGTCGACTTATTTTCACGAAACTCATCTTTTTAGACTCCTGAATCGTTGCCGAGTCCTACGATACCAAACATGCTAGGTTTTGCCTTACGGTTTGTGTAGCGTTGTGATTTAGCGCTTAAAAAACATTTGGCTATATCTTTGAAACCGCTAGTCCGATCGAGACGAAACCACCGTCAGAAGTTTGGAAACATAGGTCGATAGCTATACGCCAATGCCCAAATGCGAAAATATTGATGTTTAGGGGTACTAATTTCCAATCAAAGTCATGTGTCAGTCATTTTTTTCGTGTTTTTTCATATAAATGTCTATAACTCCGAAGTGAATTGAGATATTTTCACCAAAATTGACACACATATGTATGGGCTCACTCTGAGGACACGTAAAAAAAATTGTGGGACTGAGCCTCTTGGTGGCGCTATAATTGAACAAAATATGAAATTCCCATTGACTTCAATACAGTTTTGTGAAATAAAATGCTATACTAAACAAATGCATTGGTGTAATATTACGAAACTCAGATTGTGTCATCAGCACCATCCCCTGAAGGCAACCAAAATATTTCAAGACAGCGCCACCTAGTGGTCAAAAGTTATAACAAAATTTCCAAAAAGGCTAATAACTTTTGAATAAATCTGGCTATTGAAATGCCACGGGTCTTAATAGATTCCTTGGGTCAAGCCGAGAACATAGATACCAAGTTTTCCTTATTTGGCCAAACTTCCTGTCCGCCATCTTGATTTTCATTCAAAACCTACTTTTTCTAACTCCTCCTAGACCGTTTGTCCGATTTTCACCAAAATCGAATCGTATCATCTCCAGACTGTGCCGACAAAAAGTTATGGATTTCGTGTCGATTGATGAAACCGTTTTTGTATAGCACAGCAGCAAAGTTGAGGCATGATGCCAAAATGACTATTCAGGCTTTATATCTGCAATGCCTCGACATATTGACACAAAACTTTGTATGTGTCACTGTCTCCTTACTCTGACCACACCACATCAATTTCGTAACAGCGCCACCTTTTGGTCAAAAGTGACAATCCATTAAATCATATTTTGAATCACTTTTTACATGATTTTTCAGCCATTTCGCCTAAAATCCTCTTTAAATGTCTTTAATTGCTCATTGTTGCAGTTGGTCTGACACTTTCAGACATGTTGGCATGTCTTGTCGTCTTATTCTGCTTGGCCCCGGTAATTGCTGCTTGCAGCTATATTTATTATTATTATTATTATTATTCTTCCGCCATGGGAGTCTATGGCAGCCCATAGAACCGATTGCGGGAAAGTTGTTTTGGTTTGACATTCTGATAGAGGACCGTCTCAACATTAAATACACCAATTTTGGTGTTTCTAAGTCATTCCCTCTAGCGCCACCACCTGTCCAAAGTTTCACTTTTATTTTGCTAATAACTTTTGAACCAAAAGGCCAATCAGCGAAATTCTTTTTTCCTCTGATTCCTGAGCTCATGGCGATTCGATTGCACCCTATGTCGTCATTTGCCGTCATAAAAATATGGCCGCCATCTTGAATTTTCAAAAAAAGCTACTTTTTCGAACTCGTCCTAGACGGTTTGTCCGATTTGCACGAAAATTGAACCAGATCATCTTCAGGTAGTGCTGACAAAAAGTTATGGAATTCAAATGGATTCGTCAAACCGTTTTCAATAAACGCACAAATACATTTTATGTAGCGCTAGCAAAAACAGTCGTAAGGCCGTATCTCCGCAACGGTTTATCGTATTCAGACCAAACTTGGTACTTGTACTCACAAGCATGACCTGAGGCTACATGCTGTGTTTCGGCGCAGCGCCACCTACTGGTCCGGAGATATGAAAAATGGCTATTTTTGCTTATAACTTCTGAACAGTTTGTCCAAAAATCATACAATTGGTCTCGTTAGATTCAGGGCAACATGCCGAGTCGACTGATATCCAATTTGACCATATCGGTCATTTTGGCTGTCGGCCATTTTGAATTTTGTGCTAAAATTCTGTATTTTATGAACGCATGAACGGATTGTTACGAAACGTGGTATGGGTCATCAGCACAATGCCCTGAATGAGCCTGAGAAGTTTCGAAACAGCGCCACCTAGTGGTGAATTTTTTTTTTCAAATGCTTATAACTTTGGGTGTGGTCGACTTATTTTCACGAAACTCATCTTTTTAGACTCCTGAATCGTTGCCGAGTCCTACGATACCAAACATGCTAGGTTTTGCCTTACGGTTTGTGTAGCGTTGTGATTTAGCGCTTAAAAAACATTTGGCTATATCTTTGAAACCGCTAGTCCGATCGAGACGAAACCACCGTCAGAAGTTTGGAAACATAGGTCGATAGCTATACACCAATGCCCAAATGCGAAAATATTGATGTTTAGGGGTACTAATTTCCAATCAAAGTCATGTGTCAGTCATTTTTTTCGTGTTTTTTCATATAAATGTCTATAACTCCGAAGCGAATTGAGATATTTTCACCAAAATTGACACACATATGTATGGGCTCACTCTGAGGACACGTAAAAAAAATTGTGGGACTGAGCCTCTTGGTGGCGCTATAATTGAACAAAATATGAAATTCCCATTGACTTCAATACAGTTTTGTGAAATAAAATGCTATACTAAACAAATGCATTGGTGTAATATTACAAAACTCAGATTGTGTCATCAGCACCATCCCCTGAAGGCAACCAAAATATTTCAAGACAGCGCCACCTAGTGGTCAAAAGTTATAACAAAATTTCCAAAAAGGCTAATAACTTTTGAATAAATCTGGCTATTGAAATGCCACAGGTCTTAATAGATTCCTTGGGTCAAGCCGAGAACATAGATACCAAGTTTTCCTTATTTGGCCAAACTTCCTGTCCGCCATCTTGATTTTCATTCAAAACCTACTTTTTCAAACTCCTCCTAGACCGTTTGTCCGATTTTCACCAAAATCGAATCGTATCATCTCCAGACTGTGCCGACAAAAAGTTATGGATTTCGTGTCGATTGATGAAACCGTTTTCGTATAGCACAGCAGCAAAGTTGAGACATGATGCTAATAGCACTAATTAAGGCTTTATCTCTGCAATGCCTTGAAATATTGACACCAAACTTTGTATGTGTCATTGTAACTTCACTCTGACCACATCACATCAGTTTTGTAACTGCGCCACCTATTGGTCGAAAGTGATAATCCATCAAATCATATTTTTAATTATTGTTTCTATGATTTTTCAGGCATTTTGCCTAAAATCCTCTTTAAATGTCTTTATTGCTCATTGTTGCAGTTGGTCTGACACTTTCAGACATGTTGGCATGTCTTGTCGTCTTATTCTGCTTGGCCCCGGTAATGGCTGCTTGCAGCTATATTTATTATTATTATTATTATTATTCTTCTTCTTCTTCCGCCATGGGAGTCTATGGCAGCCCATAGAACCGATTGCGGGAAAGTTGTTTTGGTTTGACATTCTGATAGAGGACAGTCCCAACATTAAATACACCAATTTTGGTGTTTCTAAGTCATTCCCTCTAGCGCCACCACCTGTCCAAAGTTTCACTTTTATTTTGCTAATAACTTTTGAACCGTAAGGCCAATCAGCGAAATTCTTTTTTCCTCTGATTCCTGAGCTCATGCCGATTCGATTGCACCCTATGACGTCATTTTCCGTCATATAAATATGGCCGCCATTTTGAATTTTCTGAAAAAGCTACTTTTTCGAACTCGTCCTAGACGGTTTGTCCGATTTGCACGAAAATTGAACCAGATCATCTTCAGGCAGTGCTGACCAAAAGTTATGGAATTCAAATTGATTCGTCAAACCGTTTTTGATAAACGCACGAATACATTTTACGTAGCGCTAGCAAAAACAGTCATAAGGCTGTATCTCCGCAACGGTTTATCGTATTCAGACCAAACTTGGTACATGTACTCACAAGCATGACCTGAGGCTACATGCTGCGTTTCGGCGCAGCGCCACCTACTGGTCCGAAGATATGAAAAATGGCTATTTTTGCTTATAACTTCTGAACAGTTTGTCCAAAAATCATAAAATTGGTCTTGATAGATTCAGGGCGACATGCCGAGTCGACTGATATCCAATTTTGCCATATCGGCCATTTTGACTGTCGGCCATTTTGAATTTTGTGCTAAAATGCTGTATTTTAACAACGCATGAACGGATTGTTACGAAACTTGGCATGGGTCATCAACACGATGTCCTGAAGGAGTGTGAGAAGTTTCAAAACAGCGCCACCTAGTGGTCAAAAGTTATAACAAAATTTCCAAAAAGGCTAATAACTTTTGAATAAATATGTCTATTGAAATGCCACTGGTCTTAATAGATTCCTTGGGTCAAGCCGAGAACATAGATACCAAGTTTTCCTTATTTGGCCGAACTTCCTGTCCGCCATCTTGATTTTCAGTCAAAACCTACTTTTTCAAACTCCTCCTAGACCGTTTGTCCGATTTTCACCAAAATCGAATTGTATCATCTCCAGACCGTGCCGACTAAAAGTTATGGATTTCGTGTCGATAGACGAAACCGTTTTTGTATAGCGCAGCAGCAAAGTTGAGGCATGATGCTAATAGCACTATTCAGGCTTTATCTCTGCAATGCCTTGACATATTAACACCAAACTTTGTATGTGTCATTGTCACTTCACTCTGACCACATCACATCAGTTTTGTAACTGCGCCACCTATTGGTCGAAAGTGATAATCCATTAAATCATATTTTTAATTATTGTTTCTATGATTTTTTCAGGCATTTTGCATAAAATCCTCTTTAAAGTCTTTAATTGCTCATTGTCGCAGTTGGTCTGACACTTTCAGACATGTTGGCATGTCTTGTCGTCTTATTCTGCTTGGCCCCGGTAATTGCTGCTTGCAGCTATATTTATTATTAGGGGCCAAGCACCGAAGGTGCGGAGGCACCTATTGTATCCGTTCGCGTTCTTATTAGGGGCCAAGCACCGAAGGTGCGGAGGCACCTATTGTATCTGTTCCGTTTCTTATTATTATTATTATTATTATTATTATTATTATTCTTCCGCCATGGGAGTCTATGGCAGCCCATAGAACCGATTGCGGGAAAGTTGTTTTGGTTTGACATTCTGATAGAGGACCGTCTCAACATTAAATACACCAATTTTGGTGTTTCTAAGTCATTCCCTCTAGCGCCACCACCTGTCCAAAGTTTCACTTTTATTTTGCTAATAACTTTTGAACCGTAAGGCCAATCAGCGAAATTCTTTTTTCCTCTGATTCCTGAGCTCATGGCGATTCGATTGCACCCTATGACGTCATTTGACGTCATAAAAATATGGCCGCCATCTTGAATTTTCAAAAAAAGCTACTTTTTCGAACTCGTCCTAGACGGTTTGTCCGATTTGCACGAAAATTGAACCAGATCATCTTCAGGTAGTGCTGACAAAAAGTTATGGAATTCAAATGGATTCGTCAAACCGTTTTCAATAAACGCACAAATACATTTTACGTAGCGCTAGCAAAAACAGTCGTAAGGCCGTATCTCCGCAACGGTTTATCATATTCAGACCAAACTTGGTACTTGTACTCACAAGCATGACCTGAGGCTACATGCTGTGTTTCGGCGCAGCGCCACCTACTGGTCCGGAGTTATGAAAAATGGCTATTTTTGCTTATAACTTCTGAACAGTTTGTCCAAAAATCATACAATTGGTCTCGTTAGATTCAGGGCAACATGCCGAGTCGACTGATATCCAATTTGACCATATCGGTCATTTTGGCTGTCGGCCATTTTGAATTTTGTGCTAAAATTCTGTATTTTATGAACGCATGAACAGATTGTTACGAAACGTGGTATGGGTCATCAGCACAATGCCCTGAATGAGCCTGAGAAGTTTCGAAACAGCGCCACCTAGTGGTGAATTTTTTTTTTCAAATGCTTATAACTTTGGGTGTGGTCGACTTATTTTCACGAAACTCATCTTTTTAGACTCCTGAATCGTTGCCGAGTCCTACGATACCAAACATGCTAGGTTTTGCCTTACGGTTTGTGTAGCGTTGTGATTTAGCGCTTAAAAAACATTTGGCTATATCTTTGAAACCGCTAGTCCGATCGAGACGAAACCACCGTCAGAAGTTTGGAAACATAGGTCGATAGCTATACGCCAATGCCCAAATGCGAAAATATTGATGTTTAGGGGTACTAATTTCCAATCAAAGTCATGTGTCAGTCATTTTTTTCGTGTTTTTTCATATAAATGTCTATAACTCCGAAGCGAATTGAGATATTTTCACCAAAATTGACACACATATGTATGGGCTCACTCTGAGGACACGTAAAAAAAATTGTGGGACTGAGCCTCTTGGTGGCGCTATAATTGAACAAAATATGAAATTCCCATTGACTTCAATACAGTTTTGTGAAATAAAATGCTATACTAAACAAATGCATTGGTGTAATATTACGAAACTCAGATTGTGTCATCAGCACCATCCCCTGAAGGCAACCAAAATATTTTAAGACAGCGCCACCTAGTGGTCAAAAGTTATAACAAAATTTCCAAAAAGGCTAATAACTTTTGAATAAATCTGGCTATTGAAATGCCACGGGTCTTAATAGATTCCTTGGGTCAAGCCGAGAACATAGATACCAAGTTTTCCTTATTTGGCCAAACTTCCTGTCCGCCATCTTGATTTTCATTCAAAACCTACTTTTTCGAACTCCTCCTAGACCGTTTGTCCGATTTTCACCAAAATCGAATCGTATCATCTCCAGACTGTGCCGACAAAAAGTTATGGATTTCGTGTCGATTGATGAAACCGTTTTCGTATAGCACAGCAGCAAAGTTGAGGCATGATGCCAAAATGACTATTCAGGCTTTATATCTGCAATGCCTCGACATATTGACACAAAACTTTGTATGTGTCACTGTCTCCTTACTCTGACCACACCACATCAATTTCGTAACAGCGCCACCTTTTGGTCAAAAGTGACAATCCATTAAATCATATTTTGAATCACTTTTTACATGATTTTTCAGCCATTTCGCCTAAAATCCTCTTTAAATGTCTTTAATTGCTCATTGTTGCAGTTGGTCTGACACTTTCAGACATGTTGGCATGTCTTGTCGTCTTATTCTGCTTGGCCCCGGTAATTGCTGCTTGCAGCTATATTTATTAGGGGCCAAGCACCGAAGGTGCGGAGGCACCTATTGTATCTGTTCCGTTTCTTATTATTATTAGGGGCCAAGCACCGAAGGTGCGGAGGCACCTATTGTATCTGTTCCGTTTCTTATTATTATTATTATTATTATTATTATTATTATTCTTCCGCCATGGGAGTCTATGGCAGCCCATAGAACCGATTGCGGGAAAGTTGTTTTGGTTTGACATTCTGATAGAGGACCGTCTCAACATTAAATACACCAATTTTGGTGTTTCTAAGTCATTCCCTCTAGCGCCACCACCTGTCCAAAGTTTCACTTTTATTTTGCTAATAACTTTTGAACCAAAAGGCCAATCAGCGAAATTCTTTTTTCCTCTGATTCCTGAGCTCATGGCGATTCGATTGCACCCTATGACGTCATTTTCCGTCATAAAAATATGGCCGCCATCTTGAATTTTCAAAAAAAGCTACTTTTTCGAACTCGTCCTAGACGGTTTGTCCGATTTGCACGAAAATTGAACCAGATCATCTTCAGGTAGTGCTGACAAAAAGTTATGGAATTCAAATGGATTCGTCAAACCGTTTTCGATAAACGCACAAATACATTTTACGTAGCGCTAGCAAAAACAGTCATAAGGCCGTATCTCCGCAACGGTTTATCGTATTCAGACCAAACTTGGTACTTGTACTCACAAGCATGACCTGAGGCTACATGCTGTGTTTCGGCGCAGCGCCACCTACTGGTCCGGAGATATGAAAAATGGCTATTTTTGCTTATAACTTCTGAACAGTTTGTCCAAAAATCATACAATTGGTCTCGTTAGATTCAGGGCAACATGCCGAGTCGACTGATATCCAATTTGACCATATCGGTCATTTTGGCTGTCGGCCATTTTGAATTTTGTGCTAAAATTCTGTATTTTATGAACGCATGAACGGATTGTTACGAAACGTGGTATGGGTCATCAGCACAATGCCCTGAATGAGCCTGAGAAGTTTCGAAACAGCGCCACCTAGTGGTGAATTTTTTTTTTCAAATGCTTATAACTTTGGGTGTGGTCGACTTATTTTCACGAAACTCATCTTTTTAGACTCCTGAATCGTTGCCGAGTCCTACGATACCAAACATGCTAGGTTTCGCCTTACGGTTTGTGTAGCATTGTGATTTAGCGCTTAAAAAACATTTGGCTATATCTTTGAAACCGCTAGTCCGATCGAGACGAAACCACCGTCAGAAGTTTGGAAACATAGGTCGATAGCTATACGCCAATGCCCAAATGCGAAAATATTGATGTTTAGGGGTACTAATTTCCAATCAAAGTCATGTGTCAGTCATTTTTTTCGTGTTTTTTCATATAAATGTCTATAACTCCGAAGCGAATTGAGATATTTTCACCAAAATTGACACACATATGTATGGGCTCACTCTGAGGACACGTAAAAAAAATTGTGGGACTGAGCCTCTTGGTGGCGCTATAATTGAACAAAATATGAAATTCCCATTGACTTCAATACAGTTTTGTGAAATAAAATGCTATACTAAACAAATGCATTGGTGTAATATTACGAAACTCAGATTGTGTCATCAGCACCATCCCCTGAAGGCAACCAAAATATTTCAAGACAGCGCCACCTAGTGGTCAAAAGTTATAACAAAATTTCCAAAAAGGCTAATAACTTTTGAATAAATCTGGCTATTGAAATTCCACGGTTCTTAATAGATTCCTTGGGTCAAGCCGAGAACATAGATACCAAGTTTTCCTTATTTGGCCAAACTTCCTGTCCGCCATCTTGATTTTCATTCAAAACCTACTTTTTCGAACTCCTCCTAGACCGTTTGTCCGATTTTCACCAAAATCGAATCGTATCATCTCCAGACTGTGCCGACAAAAAGTTATGGATTTCGTGTCGATTGATGAAACCGTTTTCGTATAGCGCAGCAGCAAAGTTGAGGCATGATGCCAAAATGACTATTCAGGCTTTATATCTGCAATGCCTCGACATATTGACACAAAACTTTGTATGTGTCACTGTCTACTTACTCTGACCACACCACATCAATTTCGTAACAGCGCCACCTTTTGGTCAAAAGTGACAATCCATTAAATCATATTTTGAATCACTTTTTACATGATTTTTCAGCCATTTCGCCTAAAATCCTCTTTAAATGTCTTTAATTGCTCATTGTTGCAGTTGGTCTGACACTTTCAGACATGTTGGCATGTCTTGTCGTCTTATTCTGCTTGGCCCCGGTAATTGCTGCTTGCAGCTATATTTATTATTATTCTTCTTCCGCCATGGGAGTCTATGGCAGCCCATAGAACCGATTGCGGGAAAGTTATGAAATTTGGCACAATGATAGAGGACAGTCCAAAAAGTCACCATACCAAATTTGGTGTCTTAAAACCAATCCCTCTAGCGCCACCACCTGTCCAAAATTTCACTTTTATTTTGCTAATAACTTTTGAACCGTTCGGCCAATCAACAAAATTATTTTTTCCTCTGATTCCCGAGCTCATGCCGATTCGATTGCACCCTATGACGTCATTTTCCGGCTTATAAATATGGCCGCCATTTTTAGTGGGCTGAAAAAGCTACTTTTTCGAACTCGTCCTAGACGGTTTGTCCGATTTGCACGAAAATTGAACCAGATCATCTTCAGGCAGTGCTGACAAAAAGTTATGGAATTCAAATTGATTCGTCAAACCGTTTTCGAATAACGCTCGAACACATTTTACGTAGCGCTTGCGAAAACAGTCGTAGGGCTGTATCTCCGCAACGCTTTATCATATTCAGACCAAAATTGGTACATGTCATCACAAGCATGACCTGAGGCTACATGCTGCGTTTCGGCGCAGCGCCACCTACTGGTCCGGAGATATGAAAAATGGCTATTTTTGCTTATAACTTCTGAACATTTTGTCCAAAAATCATAAAATTGGTCTCGTTAGATTCAGGGCAACATGCCGAGTCGACTGATATAAAATTTTACCATATCGGCCATTTTGACTGTCGGCCATTTTGAATTTTGTGCTAAAATGCTGTATTTTAAGAACGCATGAACGGATTGTTACGAAACTCGGTATGGGTCATCAGCACGATGTTCTGAAGGAGCGTGAGAAGTTTCGAAACAGCGCCACCTAGTGGTGAATTTTATTTTTCAAATGCTTATAACTTTGGGTGTGGTCGACTTATTTTCACCAAACTCATCTCATTAGACTCCTGAATCCTTGCCAAGTCCAACGATACCAAATATGCTAGGTTTCGCCTTACGGTTTGTGTAGCGTTGTGATTTAGCACTTAAAAAACATTAGGTGATATCTTCGAAACCGTTTGTCCGATCGAGACGAAACCACCGTCAGAAGTTTGGAATCATAGCTTGTTAACTAAACGTTAATGCCCAAATGCGAAAATATTGATGTTTAGGGGTACTAATTTCCAATCAAAGTCATGTGTCAGTCATTTTTTTCGTGTTTTTTCATATAAATGTCTATAACTCCGAAGTGAATTGAGATATTTTCACCAAAATTGACACACATATGTATGGGCTCACTCTGAGGACACGTAAAAAAAATTGTGGGACTGAGCCTCTTGGTGGCGCTATAATTGAACAAAATATGAAATTCCCATTGACTTCAATACAGTTTTGTGAAATAAAATGCTATACTAAACAAATGCATTGGTGTAATATTACGAAACTCAGATTGTGTCATCAGCACCATCCCCTGAAGGCAACCAAAATATTTCAAGACAGCGCCACCTAGTGGTCAAAAGTTATAACAAAATTTCCAAAAAGGCTAATAACTTTTGAATAAATCTGGCTATTGAAATGCCACGGGTCTTAATAGATTCCTTGGGTCAAGCCGAGAACATAGATACCAAGTTTTCCTTATTTGGCCAAACTTCCTGTCCGCCATCTTGATTTTCATTCAAAACCTACTTTTTCGAACTCCTCCTAGACCGTTTGTCCGATTTTCACCAAAATCGAATCGTATCATCTCCAGACCGTGCCGACTAAAAGTTATGGATTTCGTGTCGATAGACGAAACTGTTTTCGTATAGCGCAGCAGCAAAGTTGAGGCATGATGTTAATAGCAATAATTAAGGCTTTATCTCTGCAATGCCTTGATATATTGACACCAATCTTTGTATGTGTCATTGTCACTTCACTCTGACCACATCACATCAGTTTTGTAACTGCGCCACCTATTGGTCGAAAGTGATAATCCATCAAATCATATTTTTAATTATTGTTTCTATGATTTTTCAGGCATTTTGCCTAAAATCCTCTTTAAATGTCTTTAATTGCTCATTGTTGCAGTTGGTCTGACACTTTCAGACATGTTGGCATGTCTTGTCGTCTTATTCTGCTTGGCCCCGGTAATGGCTGCTTGCAGCTATATTTATTATTAGGGGCCAAGCACCGAAGGTGCGGAGGCACCTATTGTATCTGTTCCGTTTCTTATTATTATTATTATTATTATTATTATTATTATTCTTCCGCCATGGGAGTCTATGGCAGCCCATAGAACCGATTGCGGGAAAGTTGTTTTGGTTTGACATTCTGATAGAGGACCGTCTCAACATTAAATACACCAATTTTGGTGTTTCTAAGTCATTCCCTCTAGCGCCACCACCTGTCCAAAGTTTCACTTTTATTTTGCTAATAACTTTTGAACCGTAAGGCCAATTAGCGAAATTCTTTTTTCCTCTGATTCCTGAGCTCATGGCGATTCGATTGCACCCTATGACGTCATTTGCCGTCATAAAAATATGGCCGCCATCTTGAATTTTCAAAAAAAGCTACTTTTTCGAACTCGTCCTAGACGGTTTGTCCGATTTGCACGAAAATTGAACCAGATCATCTTCAGGTAGTGCTGACCAAAAGTTATGGAATTCAAATGGATTCGTCAAACCGTTTTCAATAAACGCACAAATACATTTTACGTAGCGCTAGCAAAAACAGTCGTAAGGCCGTATCTCCGCAACGGTTTATCGTATTCAGACCAAACTTGGTACTTGTACTCACAAGCATGACCTGAGGCTACATGCTGCGTTTCGGCGCAGCGCCACCTACTGGTCCGGAGATATGAAAAATGGCTATTTTTGCTTATAACTTCTGAACAGTTTGTCCAAAAATCATACAATTGGTCTCGTTAGATTCAGGGCAACATGCCGAGTCGACTGATATCCAATTTGACCATATCGGTCATTTTGGCTGTCGGCCATTTTGAATTTTGTGCTAAAATTCTGTATTTTATGAACGCATGAACGGATTGTTACGAAATGTGGTATGGGTCATCAGCACGATGCCCTGAATGAGCCTGAGAAGTTTCGAAACAGCGCCACCTAGTGGTGAATTTTTTTTTTCAAATGCTTATAACTTTGGGTGTGGTCGACTTATTTTCACGAAACTCATCTTTTTAGACTCCTGAATCGTTGCCGAGTCCTACGATACCAAACATGCTAGGTTTCGCCTTACGGTTTGTGTAGCGTTGTGATTTAGCGCTTAAAAAACATTTGGCTATATCTTTGAAACCGCTAGTCCGATCGAGACGAAACCACCGTCAGAAGTTTGGAAACATAGGTCGATAGCTATACGCCAATGCCCAAATGCGAAAATATTGATGTTTAGGGGTAGTAATATTCAATCAAAGTCATGTGTCAGTCATTTTTTTCGTGTTTTTTCATATAAATGTCTATAACTCCGAAGCAAATTGAGATTTTTGCACCAAAATCGACACATATATGTATGGGCTCACTCTGAGGACACATTAAAAAAATGGTGGGACTGAGCCTCTTGGTGGCGCTATAATAGAACAAAACATGAAATTCCCATTGACTTCAATGCAGTTTTGTGAAATAAAATGCTATACTAAACAAATGCATTGGTGTAATATTACGAAACTCAGAATGTGCCATCAGCACCATCCCCTGAAGGTACCCAAAATATTTAGAGACAGCGCCACCTAGTGGTCAAAAGTTATAACAACATTTCCAAAACTGCTAATAACTTTTGAATACATCGGCCTATGTAAATGTCACTGGTCTTAATAGATTCCTTGGGTCAAGCCGAGAACATAGATACCAAATTTTCCTTATTTGGTCAAACTTCTTGTCCGCCATCTTGATTTTCATTCAAAACCTACTTTTTCGAACTCCTCCTAGACCGTTTGTCCGATTTTCACCAAAATCGAATCGTATCATCTCCAGACCGTGCCGACTAAAAGTTATGGATTTCGTGTCGATAGACGAAACCGTTTTCGTATAGCGCAGCAGCAAAGTTGAGGCATGATGCTAATAGCATTAATTAAGGCTTTATCTCTGCAATGCCTTGACATATTGACACCAAACTTTGTATGTGTCATTGTAACTTCACTCTGACCACATCACATCAGTTTTGTAACTGCGCCACCTATTGGTCGAAAGTGATAATCCATCAAATCATATTTTTAATTATTGTTTCTATGATTTTTCAGGCATTTTGCCTAAAATCCTCTTTAAATGTCTTTAATTGCTCATTGTTGCAGTTGGTCTGACACTTTCAGACATGTCGGCATGTCTTGTCGTCTTATTCTGCTTGGCCCCGGTAATGGCTGCTTGCAGCTATATTTATTATTATTATTATTATTCTTCCGCCATGGGAGTCTATGGCAGCCCATAGAACCGATTGCGGGAAAGTTGTTTTGGTTTGACATTCTGATAGAGGACCGTCTCAACATTAAATACACCAATTTTGGTGTTTCTAAGTCATTCCCTCTAGCGCCACCACCTGTC
The DNA here is from genome assembly GCF_964197995.2 of Scardinius erythrophthalmus. Taxonomy (NCBI): domain Eukaryota; kingdom Metazoa; phylum Chordata; class Actinopteri; order Cypriniformes; family Leuciscidae; genus Scardinius; species Scardinius erythrophthalmus. Next base: position 32,747 of record NW_028296407.1, read on the forward strand.
CAAAGTTTCACTTTTATTTTGCTAATAACTTTTGAACCGTAAGGCCAATTAGCGAAATTCTTTTTTCCTCTGATTCCTGAGCTCATGGCGATTCGATTGCACCCTATGACGTCATTTGCCGTCATAAAAATATGGCCGCCATCTTGAATTTTCAAAAAAAGCTACTTTTTCGAACTCGTCCTAGACGGTTTGTCCGATTTGCACGAAAATTGAACCAGATCATCTTCAGGTAGTGCTGACCAAAAGTTATGGAATTCAAATGGATTCGTCAAACCGTTTTCAATAAACGCACAAATACATTTTACGTAGCGCTAGCAAAAACAGTCGTAAGGCCGTATCTCCGCAACGGTTTATCGTATTCAGACCAAACTTGGTACTTGTACTCACAAGCATGACCTGAGGCTACATGCTGCGTTTCGGCGCAGCGCCACCTACTGGTCCGGAGATATGAAAAATGGCTATTTTTGCTTATAACTTCTGAACAGTTTGTCCAAAAATCATACAATTGGTCTCGTTAGATTCAGGGCAACATGCCGAGTCGACTGATATCCAATTTGACCATATCGGTCATTTTGGCTGTCGGCCATTTTGAATTTTGTGCTAAAATTCTGTATTTTATGAACGCATGAACGGATTGTTACGAAATGTGGTATGGGTCATCAGCACGATGCCCTGAATGAGCCTGAGAAGTTTCGAAACAGCGCCACCTAGTGGTGAATTTTTTTTTTCAAATGCTTATAACTTTGGGTGTGGTCGACTTATTTTCACGAAACTCATCTTTTTAGACTCCTGAATCGTTGCCGAGTCCTACGATACCAAACATGCTAGGTTTCGCCTTACGGTTTGTGTAGCGTTGTGATTTAGCGCTTAAAAAACATTTGGCTATATCTTTGAAACCGCTAGTCCGATCGAGACGAAACCACCGTCAGAAGTTTGGAAACATAGGTCGATAGCTATACGCCAATGCCCAAATGCGAAAATATTGATGTTTAGGGGTAGTAATATTCAATCAAAGTCATGTGTCAGTCATTTTTTTCGTGTTTTTTCATATAAATGTCTATAACTCCGAAGCAAATTGAGATTTTTGCACCAAAATCGACACATATATGTATGGGCTCACTCTGAGGACACATTAAAAAAATGGTGGGACTGAGCCTCTTGGTGGCGCTATAATAGAACAAAACATGAAATTCCCATTGACTTCAATGCAGTTTTGTGAAATAAAATGCTATACTAAACAAATGCATTGGTGTAATATTACGAAACTCAGAATGTGCCATCAGCACCATCCCCTGAAGGTACCCAAAATATTTAGAGACAGCGCCACCTAGTGGTCAAAAGTTATAACAACATTTCCAAAACTGCTAATAACTTTTGAATACATCGGCCTATGTAAATGTCACTGGTCTTAATAGATTCCTTGGGTCAAGCCGAGAACATAGATACCAAATTTTCCTTATTTGGTCAAACTTCTTGTCCGCCATCTTGATTTTCATTCAAAACCTACTTTTTCGAACTCCTCCTAGACCGTTTGTCCGATTTTCACCAAAATCGAATCGTATCATCTCCAGACCGTGCCGACTAAAAGTTATGGATTTCGTGTCGATAGACGAAACCGTTTTCGTATAGCGCAGCAGCAAAGTTGAGGCATGATGCTAATAGCATTAATTAAGGCTTTATCTCTGCAATGCCTTGACATATTGACACCAAACTTTGTATGTGTCATTGTAACTTCACTCTGACCACATCACATCAGTTTTGTAACTGCGCCACCTATTGGTCGAAAGTGATAATCCATCAAATCATATTTTTAATTATTGTTTCTATGATTTTTCAGGCATTTTGCCTAAAATCCTCTTTAAATGTCTTTAATTGCTCATTGTTGCAGTTGGTCTGACACTTTCAGACATGTCGGCATGTCTTGTCGTCTTATTCTGCTTGGCCCCGGTAATGGCTGCTTGCAGCTATATTTATTATTATTATTATTCTTCCGCCATGGGAGTCTATGGCAGCCCATAGAACCGATTGCGGGAAAGTTGTTTTGGTTTGACATTCTGATAGAGGACCGTCTCAACATTAAATACACCAATTTTGGTGTTTCTAAGTCATTCCCTCTAGCGCCACCACCTGTCCAAAGTTTCACTTTTATTTTGCTAATAACTTTTGAACCGTAAGGCCAATCAGCGAAATTCTTTTTTCCTCTGATTCCTGAGCTCATGGCGATTCGATTGCACCCTATGACGTCATTTGCCGTCATAAAAATATGGCCGCCATCTTGAATTTTCAAAAAAAGCTACTTTTTCGAACTCGTCCTAGACGGTTTGTCCGATTTGCACGAAAATTGAACCAGATCATCTTCAGGTAGTGCTGACAAAAAGTTATGGAATTCAAATGGATTCGTCAAACCGTTTTCAATAAACGCACAAATACATTTTACGTAGCGCTAGCAAAAACAGTCGTAAGGCCGTATCTCCGCAACGGTTTATCGTATTCAGACCAAACTTGGTACTTGTACTCACAAGCATGACCTGAGGCTACATGCTGTGTTTCGGCGCAGCGCCACCTACTGGTCCGGAGATATGAAAAATGGCTATTTTTGCTTATAACTTCTGAACAGTTTGTCCAAAAATCATACAATTGGTCTCGTTAGATTCAGGGCAACATGCCGAGTCGACTGATATCAAATTTGACCATATCGGTCATTTTGGCTGTCGGCCATTTTGAATTTTGTGCTAAAATTCTGTATTTTATGAACGCATGAACGGATTGTTACGAAACGTGGTATGGGTCATCAGCACAATGCCCTGAATGAGCCTGAGAAGTTTCGAAACAGCGCCACCTAGTGGTGAATTTTTTTTTTCAAATGCTTATAACTTTGGGTGTGGTCGACTTATTTTCACGAAACTCATCTTTTTAGACTCCTGAATCGTTGCCGAGTCCTACGATACCAAACATGCTAGGTTTTGCCTTACGGTTTGTGTAGCGTTGTGATTTAGCGCTTAAAAAACATTTGGCTATATCTTTGAAACCGCTAGTCCGATCGAGACGAAACCACCGTCAGAAGTTTGGAAACATAGGTCGATAGCTATACGCCAATGCCCAAATGCGAAAATATTGATGTTTAGGGGTACTAATTTCCAATCAAAGTCATGTGTCAGTCATTTTTTTCGTGTTTTTTCATATAAATGTCTATAACTCCGAAGTGAATTGAGATATTTTCACCAAAATTGACACACATATGTATGGGCTCACTCTGAGGACACGTAAAAAAAATTGTGGGACTGAGCCTCTTGGTGGCGCTATAATTGAACAAAATATGAAATTCCCATTGACTTCAATACAGTTTTGTGAAATAAAATGCTATACTAAACAAATGCATTGGTGTAATATTACGAAACTCAGATTGTGTCATCAGCACCATCCCCTGAAGGCACCCAAAATATTTCAAGACAGCGCCACCTAGTGGTCAAAAGTTATAACAAAATTTCCAAAAAGGCTAATAACTTTTGAATAAATCTGGCTATTGAAATGCCACGGGTCTTAATAGATTCCTTGGGTCAAGCCGAGAACATAGATACCAAGTTTTCCTTATTTGGCCAAACTTCCTGTCCGCCATCTTGATTTTCATTCAAAACCTACTTTTTCTAACTCCTCCTAGACCGTTTGTCCGATTTTCACCAAAATCGAATCGTATCATCTCCAGACTGTGCCGACAAAAAGTTATGGATTTCGTGTCGATTGATGAAACCGTTTTTGTATAGCACAGCAGCAAAGTTGAGGCATGATGCCAAAATGACTATTCAGGCTTTATATCTGCAATGCCTCGACATATTGACACAAAACTTTGTATGTGTCACTGTCTCCTTACTCTGACCACACCACATCAATTTCGTAACAGCGCCACCTTTTGGTCAAAAGTGACAATCCATTAAATCATATTTTGAATCACTTTTTACATGATTTTTCAGCCATTTCGCCTAAAATCCTCTTTAAATGTCTTTAATTGCTCATTGTTGCAGTTGGTCTGACACTTTCAGACATGTTGGCATGTCTTGTCGTCTTATTCTGCTTGGCCCCGGTAATTGCTGCTTGCAGCTATATTTATTATTCTTCTTCTTCTTCTTCTTCCGCTCTTGGAGTCTATGGCAGCCCATAGAACCGATTGCGGGAAAGTTGTTTTGGTTTGACATTCTGATAGAGCACAGTCCCAACATTAAATACACCAATTTTGGTGTTTCTAAGTCATTCCCTCTAGCGCCACCACCTGTCCAAAGTTTCACTTTTATTTTGCTAATAACTTTTGAACTGTAAGGCCAATCAACAAAATTATTTTTTCCTCTGATTCCTGAGCTCATGCCGATTCGATTGCATCCTATGACTTCATTTTCTGTAATAAAAATATGGCCGCCATTTTGATTCATTCGAAAAACCTACTTTTTCGAACTCGTCCTAGACGGTTTGTCCGATTTGCACGAAAATTGAACCAGATCATCTTCAGGCAGTGCTGACCAAAAGTTATGGAATTCAAATTGATTCGTCAAACCATTTTCAATAAACGCACGAACAAATTTTACGTAGCGCCTGCAAAAACAGTCGTAAGGCTGTATCTCTGCAACGGTTTATCGTATTCAGACCAAACTTGGTACATGTCATCACAAGCATGACCTGAGGCTACATGCTGCGTTTCGGCGCAGCGCCACCTACTGGTCCGGAGATATGAAAAATGGCTATTTTTGCTTATAACTTCTGAACAGTTTGTCCAAAAATCATAAAATTGGTCTCGTTAGATTCAGGGCGACATGCCGAGTCGACTGATATCCAATTTTACCATATCGGCCATTTTGACTGTCGGCCATTTTGAATTATGTGCTAAAATGCTGTATTTTATGAACGCATGAACGGATTGTTACGAAACTTGGCATGGGTCATCAGCACGATGTCCTGAAGGAGTGTGAGAAGTTTCGAAACAGCGCCACCTAGTGGGGAATTTTTTTTTTCAAATGCTTATAACTTTGGGTGCGGTCGACTTATTTTCACGAGACTCATCTAATTAGACTCCTGAAACCTTGCCGAGTCCTACGATACCAAACATGCTAGGTTTCGCCTTACGGTTTGTGTAGCGTTGTGATTTAGCGCTTAAAAAACATTAGGCTATATCTTCGAAACCGCTTGTCCGATCGAGACGAAACCACCGTCAGAAGTTTGGAAACATAGGTCGATAGCTAAACGCCAATGCCCAAATGCGAAAATATTGATGTTTAGGGGTAGTAAAATTCAAACAAAGTCATGTGTCAGTCATTTTTTACGTGTTTTTTCATATAAATGTTTATAACTCTAAAGCAAATTGAGATATTTTCACCAAAACTGACACACATATGTATGGGCTCACTCTGAGGACACGTAAAAAAAATTGTGGGACTGAGCCTCTTGGTGGCGCTATAATAGAACAAAACATGAAATTCCCATTGACTTCAATACAGTTTTGTGAGATAAAATGCTATTTTCATTCAAAACCTACTTTTTCGAACTCCTCCCACACCGTTTGTCCGATTTTCACCAAAATCGAATCGTATCATCCCCAGACTGTGCCGACTAAAAGTTATGGATTTCGTGTCAATTGACGAAACCGTTTTCGTATAGCGCAGCAGCAAATTTGAGGCATGATGCTAATAGCACTATTCAGGCTTTATCTCTGCAATGCCTTGACATATTGACACCAAACTTTGTATGTGTCATTGTCTCCTCACTCTGACCACATCACATCAGTTTTGTAACTGCGCCACCTATTTGTCGAAAGTGATAATCCATTAAATCATATTTTTAATTACTGTTTCTATGATTTTTCAGCCATTTCGTCTAAAATCCTCTTTAAATGTCTTTAATTGCTCATTGTTGCAGTTGGTCTGACACTTTCAGACATGTCGGCATGTCTTGTCGTCTTATTCTGCTTGGCCCCGGTAATTGCTGCTTGCAGCTATATTTATTATTAGGGGCCAAGCACCGAAGGTGCGGAGGCACCTATTGTATCCGTTCGCGTTCTTATTATTATTCTTCTTCTTCTTCTTCTTCTTCCGCTCTTGGAGTCTATGGCAGCCCATAGAACCGATTGCGGGAAAGTTGTTTTGGTTTGACATTCTGATAGAGCACAGTCCCAACATTAAATACACCAATTTTGGTGTTTCTAAGTCATTCCCTCTAGCGCCACCACCTGTCCAAAGTTTCACTTTTATTTTGCTAATAACTTTTGAACTGTAAGGCCAATCAACAAAATTATTTTTTCCTCTGATTCCTGAGCTCATGCCGATTCGATTGCATCCTATGACTTCATTTTCTGTAATAAAAATATGGCCGCCATTTTGATTCATTCGAAAAACCTACTTTTTCGAACTCGTCCTAGACGGTTTGTCCGATTTGCACGAAAATTGAACCAGATCATCTTCAGGCAGTGCTGACCAAAAGTTATGGAATTCAAATTGATTCGTCAAACCATTTTCAATAAACGCACGAACAAATTTTACGTAGCGCCTGCAAAAACAGTCGTAAGGCTGTATCTCTGCAACGGTTTATCGTATTCAGACCAAACTTGGTACATGTCATCACAAGCATGACCTGAGGCTACATGCTGCGTTTCGGCGCAGCGCCACCTACTGGTCCGGAGATATGAAAAATGGCTATTTTTGCTTATAACTTCTGAACAGTTTGTCCAAAAATCATAAAATTGGTCTCGTTAGATTCAGGGCGACATGCCGAGTCGACTGATATCCAATTTTACCATATCGGCCATTTTGACTGTCGGCCATTTTGAATTATGTGCTAAAATGCTGTATTTTATGAACGCATGAACGGATTGTTACGAAACTTGGCATGGGTCATCAGCACGATGTCCTGAAGGAGTGTGAGAAGTTTCGAAACAGCGCCACCTAGTGGGGAATTTTTTTTTTCAAATGCTTATAACTTTGGGTGCGGTCGACTTATTTTCACGAGACTCATCTAATTAGACTCCTGAAACCTTGCCGAGTCCTACGATACCAAACATGCTAGGTTTCGCCTTACGGTTTGTGTAGCGTTGTGATTTAGCGCTTAAAAAACATTAGGCTATATCTTCGAAACCGCTTGTCCGATCGAGACGAAACCACCGTCAGAAGTTTGGAAACATAGGTCGATAGCTATACGCCAATGCCCAAATGCGAAAATATTGATGTTTAGGGGTAGTAAAATTCAAACAAAGTCATGTGTCAGTCATTTTTTACGTGTTTTTTCATATAAATGTTTATAACTCTAAAGCAAATTGAGATATTTTCACCAAAACTGACACACATATGTATGGGCTCACTCTGAGGACACGTAAAAAAAATTGTGGGACTGAGCCTCTTGGTGGCGCTATAATAGAACAAAACATGAAATTCCCATTGACTTCAATACAGTTTTGTGAGATAAAATGCTATTTTCATTCAAAACCTACTTTTTCGAACTCCTCCCACACCGTTTGTCCGATTTTCACCAAAATCGAATCGTATCATCCCCAGACTGTGCCGACTAAAAGTTATGGATTTCGTGTCAATTGACGAAACCGTTTTCGTATAGCGCAGCAGCAAATTTGAGGCATGATGCTAATAGCACTATTCAGGCTTTATCTCTGCAATGCCTTGACATATTGACACCAAACTTTGTATGTGTCATTGTCTCCTCACTCTGACCACATCACATCAGTTTTGTAACTGCGCCACCTATTTGTCGAAAGTGATAATCCATTAAATCATATTTTTAATTACTGTTTCTATGATTTTTCAGCCATTTCGTCTAAAATCCTCTTTAAATGTCTTTAATTGCTCATTGTTGCAGTTGGTCTGACACTTTCAGACATGTCGGCATGTCTTGTCGTCTTATTCTGCTTGGCCCCGGTAATTGCTGCTTGCAGCTATATTATTAGGGGCCAAGCACCGAAGGTGCGGAGGCACCTATTGTATCTGTTCCGTTTCTTATTATTAGGGGCCAAGCACCGAAGGTGCGGAGGCACCTATTGTATCCGTTCGCGTTCTTATTATTATTCTTCTTCTTCTTCTTCTTCTTCTTCTTCTTCTTCCGCTCTTGGAGTCTATGGCAGCCCATAGAACCGATTGCGGGAAAGTTGTTTTGGTTTGACATTCTGATAGAGCACAGTCCCAACATTAAATACACCAATTTTGGTGTTTCTAAGTCATTCCCTCTAGCGCCACCACCTGTCCAAAGTTTCACTTTTATTTTGCTAATAACTTTTGAACTGTAAGGCCAATCAACAAAATTATTTTTTCCTCTGATTCCTGAGCTCATGCCGATTCGATTGCATCCTATGACTTCATTTTCTGTAATAAAAATATGGCCGCCATTTTGATTCATTCGAAAAACCTACTTTTTCGAACTCGTCCTAGACGGTTTGTCCGATTTGCACGAAAATTGAACCAGATCATCTTCAGGCAGTGCTGACCAAAAGTTATGGAATTCAAATTGATTCGTCAAACCGTTTTCAATAAACGCACAAACAAATTTTACGTAGCGCCTGCAAAAACAGTCGTAAGGCTGTATCTCTGCAACGGTTTATCGTATTCAGACCAAACTTGGTACATGTCATCACAAGCATGACCTGAGGCTACATGCTGCGTTTCGGCGCAGCGCCACCTACTGGTCCGGAGATATGAAAAATGGCTATTTTTGCTTATAACTTCTGAACAGTTTGTCCAAAAATCATAAAATTGGTCTCGTTAGATTCAGGGCGACATGCCGAGTCGACTGATATCCAATTTTACCATATCGGCCATTTTGACTGTCGGCCATTTTGAATTATGTGCTAAAATGCTGTATTTTATGAACGCATGAACGGATTGTTACGAAACTTGGCATGGGTCATCAGCACGATGTCCTGAAGGAGTGTGAGAAGTTTCGAAACAGCGCCACCTAGTGGGGAATTTTTTTTTTCAAATGCTTATAACTTTGGGTGCGGTCGACTTATTTTCACGAGACTCATCTAATTAGACTCCTGAAACCTTGCCGAGTCCTACGATACCAAACATGCTAGGTTTCGCCTTACGGTTTGTGTAGCGTTGTGATTTAGCGCTTAAAAAACATTAGGCTATATCTTCGAAACCGCTTGTCCGATCGAGACGAAACCACCGTCAGAAGTTTGGAAACATAGGTCGATAGCTATACGCCAATGCCCAAATGCGAAAATATTGATGTTTAGGGGTAGTAAAATTCAAACAAAGTCATGTGTCAGTCATTTTTTACGTGTTTTTTCATATAAATGTTTATAACTCTAAAGCAAATTGAGATATTTTCACCAAAACTGACACACATATGTATGGGCTCACTCTGAGGACACGTAAAAAAAATTGTGGGACTGAGCCTCTTGGTGGCGCTATAATAGAACAAAACATGAAATTCCCATTGACTTCAATACAGTTTTGTGAGATAAAATGCTATTTTCATTCAAAACCTACTTTTTCGAACTCCTCCCACACCGTTTGTCCGATTTTCACCAAAATCGAATCGTATCATCCCCAGACTGTGCCGACTAAAAGTTATGGATTTCGTGTCAATTGACGAAACCGTTTTCGTATAGCGCAGCAGCAAATTTGAGGCATGATGCTAATAGCACTATTCAGGCTTTATCTCTGCAATGCCTTGACATATTGACACCAAACTTTGTATGTGTCATTGTCTCCTCACTCTGACCACATCACATCAGTTTTGTAACTGCGCCACCTATTTGTCGAAAGTGATAATCCATTAAATCATATTTTTAATTACTGTTTCTATGATTTTTCAGCCATTTCGTCTAAAATCCTCTTTAAATGTCTTTAATTGCTCATTGTTGCAGTTGGTCTGACACTTTCAGACATGTCGGCATGTCTTGTCGTCTTATTCTGCTTGGCCCCGGTAATTGCTGCTTGCAGCTATATTATTAGGGGCCAAGCACCGAAGGTGCGGAGGCACCTATTGTATCTGTTGCGTTTCTTATTATTAGGGGCCAAGCACCGAAGGTGCGGAGGCACCTATTGTATCCGTTCGCGTTCTTATTATTCTTCTTCTTCTTCTTCTTCTTCTTCTTCTTCTTCTTCCGCTCTTGGAGTCTATGGCAGCCCATAGAACCGATTGCGGGAAAGTTGTTTTGGTTTGACATTCTGATAGAGCACAGTCCCAACATTAAATACACCAATTTTGGTGTTTCTAAGTCATTCCCTCTAGCGCCACCACCTGTCCAAAGTTTCACTTTTATTTTGCTAATAACTTTTGAACTGTAAGGCCAATCAACAAAATTATTTTTTCCTCTGATTCCTGAGCTCATGCCGATTCGATTGCATCCTATGACTTCATTTTCTGTAATAAAAATATGGCCGCCATTTTGATTCATTCGAAAAACCTACTTTTTCGAACTCGTCCTAGACGGTTTGTCCGATTTGCACGAAAATTGAACCAGATCATCTTCAGGCAGTGCTGACCAAAAGTTATGGAATTCAAATTGATTCGTCAAACCGTTTTCAATAAACGCACGAACAAATTTTACGTAGCGCCTGCAAAAACAGTCGTAAGGCTGTATCTCTGCAACGGTTTATCGTATTCAGACCAAACTTGGTACATGTCATCACAAGCATGACCTGAGGCTACATGCTGCGTTTCGGCGCAGCGCCACCTACTGGTCCGGAGATATGAAAAATGGCTATTTTTGCTTATAACTTCTGAACAGTTTGTCCAAAAATCATAAAATTGGTCTCGTTAGATTCAGGGCGACATGCCGAGTCGACTGATATCCAATTTTACCATATCGGCCATTTTGACTGTCGGCCATTTTGAATTATGTGCTAAAATGCTGTATTTTATGAACGCATGAACGGATTGTTACGAAACTTGGCATGGGTCATCAGCACGATGTCCTGAAGGAGTGTGAGAAGTTTCGAAACAGCGCCACCTAGTGGGGAATTTTTTTTTTCAAATGCTTATAACTTTGGGTGCGGTCGACTTATTTTCACGAGACTCATCTAATTAGACTCCTGAAACCTTGCCGAGTCCTACGATACCAAACATGCTAGGTTTCGTCTTACGGTTTGTGTAGCGTTGTGATTTAGCGCTTAAAAAACATTAGGCTATATCTTCGAAACCGCTTGTCCGATCGAGACGAAACCACCGTCAGAAGTTTGGAAACATAGGTCGATAGCTATACGCCAATGCCCAAATGCGAAAATATTGATGTTTAGGGGTAGTAAAATTCAAACAAAGTCATGTGTCAGTCATTTTTTACGTGTTTTTTCATATAAATGTATATAACTCTAAAGCAAATTGAGATATTTTCACCAAAACTGACACACATATGTATGGGCTCACTCTGAGGACACGTAAAAAAAATTGTGGGACTGAGCCTCTTGGTGGCGCTATAATAGAACAAAACATGAAATTCCCATTGACTTCAATACAGTTTTGTGAGATAAAATGCTATTTTCATTCAAAACCTACTTTTTCGAACTCCTCCCACACCGTTTGTCCGATTTTCACCAAAATCGAATCGTATCATCCCCAGACTGTGCCGACTAAAAGTTATGGATTTCGTGTCAATTGACGAAACCGTTTTCGTATAGCGCAGCAGCAAATTTGAGGCATGATGCTAATAGCACTATTCAGGCTTTATCTCTGCAATGCCTTGACATATTGACACCAAACTTTGTATGTGTCATTGTCTCCTCACTCTGACCACATCACATCAGTTTTGTAACTGCGCCACCTATTTGTCGAAAGTGATAATCCATTAAATCATATTTTTAATTACTGTTTCTATGATTTTTCAGCCATTTCGTCTAAAATCCTCTTTAAATGTCTTTAATTGCTCATTGTTGCAGTTGGTCTGACACTTTCAGACATGTCGGCATGTCTTGTCGTCTTATTCTGCTTGGCCCCGGTAATTGCTGCTTGCAGCTATATTTAGGGGCCAAGCACCGAAGGTGCGGAGGCACCTATTGTTTTCGTTCCCGTTCTTATTATTATTATTATTATTATTATTATTATTCTTCCTTCTTCCGACTGGGAGTCTATGGCAGCCCATAGAACCGATTGCGGGAAAGTTGTTTTGGTTTGACATTCTGATAGAGGACCGTCTCAACATTAAATACACCAATTTTGGTGTTTCTAAGTCATTCCCTCTAGCGCCACCACCTGTCCAAAATTTCACTTTTATTTTGCTAATAACTTTTGAACCGTAAGGCCAATCAGCGAAATTCTTTTTTCCACTGATTCCTGAGCTCATGGCGATTCGATTGCACCCTATGACGTCATTTGCCGTCATAAAAATATGGCCGCCATCTTGAATTTTCAAAAAAAGCTACTTTTTCGAACTCGTCCTAGACGGTTTGTCCGATTTGCACGAAAATTGAACCAGATCATCTTCAGGTAGTGCTGACAAAAAGTTATGGAATTCAAATGGATTCGTCAAACCGTTTTCGATAAACGCACGAATACATTTTACGTAGCGCTAGCAAAAACAGTCGTAAGGCCGTATCTCCGCAACGGTTTATCGTATTCAGACCAAACTTGGTACTTGTACTCACAAGCATGACCTGAGGCTACATGCTGTGTTTCGGCGCAGCGCCACCTACTGGTCCGGAGATATGAAAAATGGCTATTTTTGCTTATAACTTCTGAACAGTTTGTCCAAAAATCATACAATTGGTCTCGTTAGATTCAGGGCAACATGCCGAGTCGACTGATATCCAATTTGACCATATCGGTCATTTTGGCTGTCGGCCATTTTGAATTTTGTGCTAAAATTCTGTATTTTATGAACGCATGAACGGATTGTTACGAAACGTGGTATGGGTCATCAGCACAATGCCCTGAATGAGCCTGAGAAGTTTCGAAACAGCGCCACCTAGTGGTGAATTTTTTTTTTCAAATGCTTATAACTTTGGGTGTGGTCGACTTATTTTCACGAAACTCATCTTTTTAGACTCCTGAATCATTGCCGAGTCCTACGATACCAAACATGCTAGGTTTTGCCTTACGGTTTGTGTAGCGTTGTGATTTAGCGCTTAAAAAACATTTGGCTATATCTTTGAAACCGCTAGTCCGATCGAGACGAAACCACCGTCAGAAGTTTGGAAACATAGGTCGATAGCTATACACCAATGCCCAAATGCGAAAATATTGATGTTTAGGGGTACTAATTTCCAATCAAAGTCATGTGTCAGTCATTTTTTTCGTGTTTTTTCATATAAATGTCTATAACTCCGAAGCAAATTGAGATTTTTGCACCAAAATCGACACATATATGTATGGGCTCACTCTGAGGACACATAAAAAAAATGGTGGGACTGAGCCTCTTGGTGGCGCTATAATAGAACAAAACATGAAATTCCCATTGACTTCAATGCAGTTTTGTGAAATAAAATGCTATACTAAACAAATGCATTGGTGTAATATTACGAAACTCAGAATGTGCCATCAGCACCATCCCCTGAAGGTACCCAAAATATTTAGAGACAGCGCCACCTAGTGGTCAAAAGTTATAACAACATTTCCAAAACTGCTAATAACTTTTGAATACATCGGCCTATGTAAATGCCACTGGTCTTAATAGATTCCTTGGGTCAAGCCGAGAACATAGATACCAAATTTTCCTTATTTGGTCAAACTTCTTGTCCGCCATCTTGATTTTCATTCAAAACCTACTTTTTCGAACTCCTCCTAGACCGTTTGTCCGATTTTCACCAAAATCGAATCGTATCATCTCCAGACCGTGCCGACTAAAAGTTATGGATTTCGTGTCAATAGACGAAACCGTTTTCGTATAGCGCAGCAGCAAAGTTGAGGCATGATGCTAATAGCATTAATTAAGGCTTTATCTCTGCAATGCCTTGACATATTGACACCAAACTTTGTATGTGTCATTGTAACTTCACTCTGACCACATCACATCAGTTTTGTAACTGCGCCACCTATTGGTCGAAAGTGATAATCCATCAAATCATATTTTTATTTATTGTTTCTATGATTTTTCAGGCATTTTGCCTAAAATCCTCTTTAAATGTCTTTAATTGCTCATTGTTGCAGTTGGTCTGACACTTTCAGACATGTCGGCATGTCTTGTCGTCTTATTCAGCTTGGCCCCGGTAATGGCTGCTTGCAGCTATATTTATTATTCTTCTTCTTCCGCCATGGGAGTCTATGGCAGCCCATAGAACCGATTGCGGGAAAGTTGTTTTGGTTTGACATTCTGATAGAGGACAGTCCCAACATTAAATACACCAATTTTTGTGTTTCTAAGTCATTCCCTCTAGCGCCACCACCTGTCCAAAGTTTCACTTTTATTTTGCTAATAACTTTTGAACCGTAAGGCCAATCAACAAAATTCTTTTTTCCTCTTATTTCTGAGCTCATGCCGATTCGATTGCACCCTATGACGTCATTTTCCGTCATATAAATATGGCCGCCATTTTTAATTTTCTGAAAAAGCTACTTTTTCGAACTCGTCCTAGACGGTTTGTCCGATTTGCACGAAAATTGAACCAGATCATCTTCAGGCAGTGCTGACCAAAAGTTATGGAATTCAAATTGATTCGTCAAACCGTTTTCAATAAACGCACGAACAAATTTTACGTAGCGCCTGCAAAAACAGTCGTAAGGCTGTATCTCTGCAACGGTTTATCGTATTCAGACCAAACTTGGTACATGTCATCACAAGCATGACCTGAGGCTACATGCTGCGTTTCGGCGCAGCGCCACCTACTGGTCCGGAGATATGAAAAATGGCTATTTTTGCTTATAACTTCTGAACAGTTTGTCCAAAAATCATAAAATTGGTCTCGTTAGATTCAGGGCGACATGCCGAGTCGACTGATATCCAATTTTACCATATCGGCCATTTTGACTGTCGGCCATTTTGAATTATGTGCTAAAATGCTGTATTTTATGAACGCATGAACGGATTGTTACGAAACTTGGCATGGGTCATCAGCACGATGTCCTGAAGGAGTGTGAGAAGTTTCGAAACAGCGCCACCTAGTGGGGAATTTTTTTTTTCAAATGCTTATAACTTTGGGTGCGGTCGACTTATTTTCACGAGACTCATCTAATTAGACTCCTGAAACCTTGCCGAGTCCTACGATACCAAACATGCTAGGTTTCGCCTTACGGTTTGTGTAGCGTTGTGATTTAGCGCTTAAAAAACATTAGGCTATATCTTCGAAACCGCTTGTCCGATCGAGACGAAACCACCGTCAGAAGTTTGGAAACATAGGTCGATAGCTATACACCAATGCCCAAATGCGAAAATATTGATGTTTAGGGGTAGTAAAATTCAAACAAAGTCATGTGTCAGTCATTTTTTACGTGTTTTTTCATATAAATGTTTATAACTCTAAAGCAAATTGAGATATTTTCACCAAAACTGACACACATATGTATGGGCTCACTCTGAGGACACGTAAAAAAAATTGTGGGACTGAGCCTCTTGGTGGCGCTATAATAGAACAAAACATGAAATTCCCATTGACTTCAATACAGTTTTGTGAGATAAAATGCTATTTTCATTCAAAACCTACTTTTTCGAACTCCTCCCACACCGTTTGTCCGATTTTCACCAAAATCGAATCGTATCATCCCCAGACTGTGCCGACTAAAAGTTATGGATTTCGTGTCAATTGACGAAACCGTTTTCGTATAGCGCAGCAGCAAATTTGAGGCATGATGCTAATAGCACTATTCAGGCTTTATCTCTGCAATGCCTTGACATATTGACACCAAACTTTGTATGTGTCATTGTCTCCTCACTCTGACCACATCACATCAGTTTTGTAACTGCGCCACCTATTTGTCGAAAGTGATAATCCATTAAATCATATTTTTAATTACTGTTTCTATGATTTTTCAGCCATTTCGTCTAAAATCCTCTTTAAATGTCTTTAATTGCTCATTGTTGCAGTTGGTCTGACACTTTCAGACATGTCGGCATGTCTTGTCGTCTTATTCTGCTTGGCCCCGGTAATTGCTGCTTGCAGCTATATTTAGGGGCCAAGCACCGAAGGTGCGGAGGCACCTATTGTATCCGTTCGCGTTCTTATTATTATTATTCTTCTTCTTCTTCTTCTTCCGCTCTTGGAGTCTATGGCAGCCCATAGAACCGATTGCGGGAAAGTTGTTTTGGTTTGACATTCTGATAGAGCACAGTCCCAACATTAAATACACCAATTTTGGTGTTTCTAAGTCATTCCCTCTAGCGCCACCACCTGTCCAAAGTTTCACTTTTATTTTGCTAATAACTTTTGAACTGTAAGGCCAATCAACAAAATTATTTTTTCCTCTGATTCCTGAGCTCATGCCGATTCGATTGCATCCTATGACTTCATTTTCTGTAATAAAAATATGGCCGCCATTTTGATTCATTCGAAAAACCTACTTTTTCGAACTCGTCCTAGACGGTTTGTCCGATTTGCACGAAAATTGAACCAGATCATCTTCAGGCAGTGCTGACCAAAAGTTATGGAATTCAAATTGATTCGTCAAACCGTTTTCAATAAACGCACGAACAAATTTTACGTAGCGCCTGCAAAAACAGTCGTAAGGCTGTATCTCTGCAACGGTTTATCGTATTCAGACCAAACTTGGTACATGTCATCACAAGCATGACCTGAGGCTACATGCTGCGTTTCGGCGCAGCGCCACCTACTGGTCCGGAGATATGAAAAATGGCTATTTTTGCTTATAACTTCTGAACAGTTTGTCCAAAAATCATAAAATTGGTCTCGTTAGATTCAGGGCGACATGCCGAGTCGACTGATATCCAATTTTACCATATCGGCCATTTTGACTGTCGGCCATTTTGAATTATGTGCTAAAATGCTGTATTTTATGAACGCATGAACGGATTGTTACGAAACTTGGCATGGGTCATCAGCACGATGTCCTGAAGGAGTGTGAGAAGTTTCGAAACAGCGCCACCTAGTGGGGAATTTTTTTTTTCAAATGCTTATAACTTTGGGTGCGGTCGACTTATTTTCACGAGACTCATCTAATTAGACTCCTGAAACCTTGCCGAGTCCTACGATACCAAACATGCTAGGTTTCGTCTTACGGTTTGTGTAGCGTTGTGATTTAGCGCTTAAAAAACATTAGGCTATATCTTCGAAACCGCTTGTCCGATCGAGACGAAACCACCGTCAGAAGTTTGGAAACATAGGTCGATAGCTATACGCCAATGCCCAAATGCGAAAATATTGATGTTTAGGGGTAGTAAAATTCAAACAAAGTCATGTGTCAGTCATTTTTTACGTGTTTTTTCATATAAATGTTTATAACTCTAAAGCAAATTGAGATATTTTCACCAAAACTGACACACATATGTATGGGCTCACTCTGAGGACACGTAAAAAAAATTGTGGGACTGAGCCTCTTGGTGGCGCTATAATAGAACAAAACATGAAATTCCCATTGACTTCAATACAGTTTTGTGAGATAAAATGCTATTTTCATTCAAAACCTACTTTTTCGAACTCCTCCCACACCGTTTGTCCGATTTTCACCAAAATCGAATCGTATCATCCCCAGACTGTGCCGACTAAAAGTTATGGATTTCGTGTCAATTGACGAAACCGTTTTCGTATAGCGCAGCAGCAAATTTGAGGCATGATGCTAATAGCACTATTCAGGCTTTATCTCTGCAATGCCTTGACATATTGACACCAAACTTTGTATGTGTCATTGTCTCCTCACTCTGACCACATCACATCAGTTTTGTAACTGCGCCACCTATTTGTCGAAAGTGATAATCCATTAAATCATATTTTTAATTACTGTTTCTATGATTTTTCAGCCATTTCGTCTAAAATCCTCTTTAAATGTCTTTAATTGCTCATTGTTGCAGTTGGTCTGACACTTTCAGACATGTCGGCATGTCTTGTCGTCTTATTCTGCTTGGCCCCGGTAATTGCTGCTTGCAGCTATATTTAGGGGCCAAGCACCGAAGGTGCGGAGGCACCTATTGTATCCGTTCGCGTTCTTATTATTATTAGGGGCCAAGCACCGAAGGTGCGGAGGCACCTATTGTATCTGTTCCGTTTCTTATTATTATTAGGGGCCAAGCACCGAAGGTGCGGAGGCACCTATTGTATCTGTTCCGTTTCTTATTATTATTATTATTATTATTATTATTATTATTCTTCCGCCATGGGAGTCTATGGCAGCCCATAGAACCGATTGCGGGAAAGTTGTTTTGGTTTGACATTCTGATAGAGGACCGTCTCAACATTAAATACACCAATTTTGGTGTTTCTAAGTCATTCCCTCTAGCGCCACCACCTGTCCAAAGTTTCACTTTTATTTTGCTAATAACTTTTGAACCGTAAGGCCAATTAGCGAAATTCTTTTTTCCTCTGATTCCTGAGCTCATGGCGATTCGATTGCACCCTATGACGTCATTTGCCGTCATAAAAATATGGCCGCCATCTTGAATTTTCAAAAAAAGCTACTTTTTCGAACTCGTCCTAGACGGTTTGTCCGATTTGCACGAAAATTGAACCAGATCATCTTCAGGTAGTGCTGACCAAAAGTTATGGAATTCAAATGGATTCGTCAAACCGTTTTCAATAAACGCACAAATACATTTTACGTAGCGCTAGCAAAAACAGTCGTAAGGCCGTATCTCCGCAACGGTTTATCGTATTCAGACCAAACTTGGTACTTGTACTCACAAGCATGACCTGAGGCTACATGCTGCGTTTCGGCGCAGCGCCACCTACTGGTCCGGAGATATGAAAAATGGCTATTTTTGCTTATAACTTCTGAACAGTTTGTCCAAAAATCATACAATTGGTCTCGTTAGATTCAGGGCAACATGCCGAGTCGACTGATATCCAATTTGACCATATCGGTCATTTTGGCTGTCGGCCATTTTGAATTTTGTGCTAAAATTCTGTATTTTATGAACGCATGAACGGATTGTTACGAAATGTGGTATGGGTCATCAGCACGATGCCCTGAATGAGCCTGAGAAGTTTCGAAACAGCGCCACCTAGTGGTGAATTTTTTTTTTCAAATGCTTATAACTTTGGGTGTGGTCGACTTATTTTCACGAAACTCATCTTTTTAGACTCCTGAATCGTTGCCGAGTCCTACGATACCAAACATGCTAGGTTTCGCCTTACGGTTTGTGTAGCGTTGTGATTTAGCGCTTAAAAAACATTTGGCTATATCTTTGAAACCGCTAGTCCGATCGAGACGAAACCACCGTCAGAAGTTTGGAAACATAGGTCGATAGCTATACGCCAATGCCCAAATGCGAAAATATTGATGTTTAGGGGTAGTAATATTCAATCAAAGTCATGTGTCAGTCATTTTTTTCGTGTTTTTTCATATAAATGTCTATAACTCCGAAGCAAATTGAGATTTTTGCACCAAAATCGACACATATATGTATGGGCTCACTCTGAGGACACATTAAAAAAATGGTGGGACTGAGCCTCTTGGTGGCGCTATAATAGAACAAAACATGAAATTCCCATTGACTTCAATGCAGTTTTGTGAAATAAAATGCTATACTAAACAAATGCATTGGTGTAATATTACGAAACTCAGAATGTGCCATCAGCACCATCCCCTGAAGGTACCCAAAATATTTAGAGACAGCGCCACCTAGTGGTCAAAAGTTATAACAACATTTCCAAAACTGCTAATAACTTTTGAATACATCGGCCTATGTAAATGTCACTGGTCTTAATAGATTCCTTGGGTCAAGCCGAGAACATAGATACCAAATTTTCCTTATTTGGTCAAACTTCTTGTCCGCCATCTTGATTTTCATTCAAAACCTACTTTTTCGAACTCCTCCTAGACCGTTTGTCCGATTTTCACCAAAATCGAATCGTATCATCTCCAGACCGTGCCGACTAAAAGTTATGGATTTCGTGTCGATAGACGAAACCGTTTTCGTATAGCGCAGCAGCAAAGTTGAGGCATGATGCTAATAGCATTAATTAAGGCTTTATCTCTGCAATGCCTTGACATATTGACACCAAACTTTGTATGTGTCATTGTAACTTCACTCTGACCACATCACATCAGTTTTGTAACTGCGCCACCTATTGGTCGAAAGTGATAATCCATCAAATCATATTTTTAATTATTGTTTCTATGATTTTTCAGGCATTTTGCCTAAAATCCTCTTTAAATGTCTTTAATTGCTCATTGTTGCAGTTGGTCTGACACTTTCAGACATGTCGGCATGTCTTGTCGTCTTATTCTGCTTGGCCCCGGTAATGGCTGCTTGCAGCTATATTTATTATTATTATTATTATTATTATTCTTCCGCCATGGGAGTCTATGGCAGCCCATAGAACCGATTGCGGGAAAGTTGTTTTGGTTTGACATTCTGATAGAGGACCGTCTCAACATTAAATACACCAATTTTGGTGTTTCTAAGTCATTCCCTCTAGCGCCACCACCTGTCCAAAGTTTCACTTTTATTTTGCTAATAACTTTTGAACCGTAAGGCCAATTAGCGAAATTCTTTTTTCCTCTGATTCCTGAGCTCATGGCGATTCGATTGCACCCTATGACGTCATTTGCCGTCATAAAAATATGGCCGCCATCTTGAATTTTCAAAAAAAGCTACTTTTTCGAACTCGTCCTAGACGGTTTGTCCGATTTGCACGAAAATTGAACCAGATCATCTTCAGGTAGTGCTGACCAAAAGTTATGGAATTCAAATGGATTCGTCAAACCGTTTTCAATAAACGCACAAATACATTTTACGTAGCGCTAGCAAAAACAGTCGTAAGGCCGTATCTCCGCAACGGTTTATCGTATTCAGACCAAACTTGGTACTTGTACTCACAAGCATGACCTGAGGCTACATGCTGCGTTTCGGCGCAGCGCCACCTACTGGTCCGGAGATATGAAAAATGGCTATTTTTGCTTATAACTTCTGAACAGTTTGTCCAAAAATCATACAATTGGTCTCGTTAGATTCAGGGCAACATGCCGAGTCGACTGATATCCAATTTGACCATATCGGTCATTTTGGCTGTCGGCCATTTTGAATTTTGTGCTAAAATTCTGTATTTTATGAACGCATGAACGGATTGTTACGAAATGTGGTATGGGTCATCAGCACGATGCCCTGAATGAGCCTGAGAAGTTTCGAAACAGCGCCACCTAGTGGTGAATTTTTTTTTTCAAATGCTTATAACTTTGGGTGTGGTCGACTTATTTTCACGAAACTCATCTTTTTAGACTCCTGAATCGTTGCCGAGTCCTACGATACCAAACATGCTAGGTTTCGCCTTACGGTTTGTGTAGCGTTGTGATTTAGCGCTTAAAAAACATTTGGCTATATCTTTGAAACCGCTAGTCCGATCGAGACGAAACCACCGTCAGAAGTTTGGAAACATAGGTCGATAGCTATACACCAATGCCCAAATGCGAAAATATTGATGTTTAGGGGTAGTAATATTCAATCAAAGTCATGTGTCAGTCATTTTTTTCGTGTTTTTTCATATAAATGTCTATAACTCCGAAGCAAATTGAGATTTTTGCACCAAAATCGACACATATATGTATGGGCTCACTCTGAGGACACATTAAAAAAATGGTGGGACTGAGCCTCTTGGTGGCGCTATAATAGAACAAAACATGAAATTCCCATTGACTTCAATGCAGTTTTGTGAAATAAAATGCTATACTAAACAAATGCATTGGTGTAATATTACGAAACTCAGAATGTGCCATCAGCACCATCCCCTGAAGGTACCCAAAATATTTAGAGACAGCGCCACCTAGTGGTCAAAAGTTATAACAACATTTCCAAAACTGCTAATAACTTTTGAATACATCGGCCTATGTAAATGTCACTGGTCTTAATAGATTCCTTGGGTCAAGCCGAGAACATAGATACCAAATTTTCCTTATTTGGTCAAACTTCTTGTCCGCCATCTTGATTTTCATTCAAAACCTACTTTTTCGAACTCCTCCTAGACCGTTTGTCCGATTTTCACCAAAATCGAATCGTATCATCTCCAGACCGTGCCGACTAAAAGTTATGGATTTCGTGTCGATAGACGAAACCGTTTTCGTATAGCGCAGCAGCAAAGTTGAGGCATGATGCTAATAGCATTAATTAAGGCTTTATCTCTGCAATGCCTTGACATATTGACACCAAACTTTGTATGTGTCATTGTAACTTCACTCTGACCACATCACATCAGTTTTGTAACTGCGCCACCTATTGGTCGAAAGTGATAATCCATCAAATCATATTTTTAATTATTGTTTCTATGATTTTTCAGGCATTTTGCCTAAAATCCTCTTTAAATGTCTTTAATTGCTCATTGTTGCAGTTGGTCTGACACTTTCAGACATGTCGGCATGTCTTGTCGTCTTATTCTGCTTGGCCCCGGTAATGGCTGCTTGCAGCTATATTTATTCTTCTTCTTCTTCTTCTTCCGCTCTTGGAGTCTATGGCAGCCCATAGAACCGATTGCGGGAAAGTTGTTTTGGTTTGACATTCTGATAGAGCACAGTCCCAACATTAAATACACCAATTTTGGTGTTTCTAAGTCATTCCCTCTAGCGCCACCACCTGTCCAAAGTTTCACTTTTATTTTGCTAATAACTTTTGAACTGTAAGGCCAATCAACAAAATTATTTTTTCCTCTGATTCCTGAGCTCATGCCGATTCGATTGCATCCTATGACTTCATTTTCTGTAATAAAAATATGGCCGCCATTTTGATTCATTCGAAAAACCTACTTTTTCGAACTCGTCCTAGACGGTTTGTCCGATTTGCACGAAAATTGAACCAGATCATCTTCAGGCAGTGCTGACCAAAAGTTATGGAATTCAAATTGATTCGTCAAACCATTTTCAATAAACGCACGAACAAATTTTACGTAGCGCCTGCAAAAACAGTCGTAAGGCTGTATCTCTGCAACGGTTTATCGTATTCAGACCAAACTTGGTACATGTCATCACAAGCATGACCTGAGGCTACATGCTGCGTTTCGGCGCAGCGCCACCTACTGGTCCGGAGATATGAAAAATGGCTATTTTTGCTTATAACTTCTGAACAGTTTGTCCAAAAATCATACAATTGGTCTCGTTAGATTCAGGGCAACATGCCGAGTCGACTGATATCCAATTTGACCATATCGGTCATTTTGGCTGTCGGCCATTTTGAATTTTGTGCTAAAATTCTGTATTTTATGAACGCATGAACGGATTGTTACGAAACGTGGTATGGGTCATCAGCACAATGCCCTGAATGAGCCTGAGAAGTTTCGAAACAGCGCCACCTAGTGGTGAATTTTTTTTTTCAAATGCTTATAACTTTGGGTGTGGTCGACTTATTTTCACGAAACTCATCTTTTTAGACTCCTGAATCGTTGCCGAGTCCTACGATACCAAACATGCTAGGTTTCGCCTTACGGTTTGTGTAGCGTTGTGATTTAGCGCTTAAAAAACATTTGGCTATATCTTTGAAACCGCTAGTCCGATCGAGACGAAACCACCGTCAGAAGTTTGGAAACATAGGTCGATAGCTATACACCAATGCCCAAATGCGAAAATATTGATGTTTAGGGGTAGTAAAATTCAAACAAAGTCATGTGTCAGTCATTTTTTACGTGTTTTTTCATATAAATGTTTATAACTCTAAAGCAAATTGAGATATTTTCACCAAAACTGACACACATATGTATGGGCTCACTCTGAGGACACGTAAAAAAAATTGTGGGACTGAGCCTCTTGGTGGCGCTATAATAGAACAAAACATGAAATTCCCATTGACTTCAATACAGTTTTGTGAGATAAAATGCTATTTTCATTCAAAACCTACTTTTTCGAACTCCTCCCACACCGTTTGTCCGATTTTCACCAAAATCGAATCGTATCATCCCCAGACTGTGCCGACTAAAAGTTATGGATTTCGTGTCAATTGACGAAACCGTTTTCGTATAGCGCAGCAGCAAATTTGAGGCATGATGCTAATAGCACTATTCAGGCTTTATCTCTGCAATGCCTTGACATATTGACACCAAACTTTGTATGTGTCATTGTCTCCTCACTCTGACCACATCACATCAGTTTTGTAACTGCGCCACCTATTTGTCGAAAGTGATAATCCATTAAATCATATTTTTAATTACTGTTTCTATGATTTTTCAGCCATTTCGTCTAAAATCCTCTTTAAATGTCTTTAATTGCTCATTGTTGCAGTTGGTCTGACACTTTCAGACATGTCGGCATGTCTTGTCGTCTTATTCTGCTTGGCCCCGGTAATTGCTGCTTGCAGCTATATTTATTATTATTATTCTTCCGCCATGGGAGTCTATGGCAGCCCATAGAACCGATTGCGGGAAAGTTGTTTTGGTTTGACATTCTGATAGAGGACCGTCTCAACATTAAATACACCAATTTTGGTGTTTCTAAGTCATTCCCTCTAGCGCCACCACCTGTCCAAAGTTTCACTTTTATTTTGCTAATAACTTTTGAACCGTAAGGCCAATCAGCGAAATTCTTTTTTCCTCTGATTCCTGAGCTCATGGCGATTCGATTGCACCCTATGACGTCATTTGACGTCATAAAAATATGGCCGCCATCTTGAATTTTCAAAAAAAGCTACTTTTTCGAACTCGTCCTAGACGGTTTGTCCGATTTGCACGAAAATTGAACCAGATCATCTTCAGGTAGTGCTGACAAAAAGTTATGGAATTCAAATGGATTCGTCAAACCGTTTTCAATAAACGCACAAATACATTTTACGTAGCGCTAGCAAAAACAGTCGTAAGGCCGTATCTCCGCAACGGTTTATCGTATTCAGACCAAACTTGGTACTTGTACTCACAAGCATGACCTGAGGCTACATGCTGTGTTTCGGCGCAGCGCCACCTACTGGTCCGGAGTTATGAAAAATGGCTATTTTTGCTTATAACTTCTGAACAGTTTGTCCAAAAATCATACAATTGGTCTCGTTAGATTCAGGGCAACATGCCGAGTCGACTGATATCCAATTTGACCATATCGGTCATTTTGGCTGTCGGCCATTTTGAATTTTGTGCTAAAATTCTGTATTTTATGAACGCATGAACAGATTGTTACGAAACGTGGTATGGGTCATCAGCACAATGCCCTGAATGAGCCTGAGAAGTTTCGAAACAGCGCCACCTAGTGGTGAATTTTTTTTTTCAAACGCTTATAACTTTGGGTGTGGTCGACTTATTTTCACGAGACTCATCTAATTAGTATCCTGAAACCTTGCCGAGTCCTACGATACCAAACATGCTAGGTTTCGCCTTACGGTTTGTGTAGCGTTGTGATTTAGCGCTTAAAAAACATTTGGCTATATCTTCGAAACCGATTGTCCGATCGAGACGAAACCTCCGTCAGAAGTTTGGAAACATAGGTCGATAGCTATACGCCAATGCCCAAATGCGAAAATATTGATGTTTAGGGGTAGTAAAATTCAAACAAAGTCTTGTGTCAGTCATTTTTTACGTGTTTTTTCATATAAATGTCTATAACTCTAAAGCAAATTGAGATATTTTCACCAAAACTGACACACATATGTATGGGCTCACTCTGAGGACACGTAAAAAAAATTGTGGGACTGAGCCTCTTGGTGGCGCTATAATAGAACAAAACATGAAATTCCCATTGACTTCAATACAGTTTTGTGATATAAAATGCTATTTTCATTCAAAATCTACTTTTTCGAACTCCTCCCACACCGTTTGTCCGATTTTCACCAAAATCGAATTGTATCATCTCCAGACTGTGCCGACTAAAAGTTATGGATTTCGTGTCAATTGACGAAACCGTTTTCGTATAGCGCAGCAGCAAATTTGAGGCATGATGCTAAAAGCATTATTCAGGCTTTATGTCTGCAATGCCTTGACATATTGACACCAAACTTTGCATGTGTCATTGTCACTTCACTCTGACCACATCACATCAGTTTTGAAACTGCACCACCTATTGGTTGAAAGTGATAATCCATTACAAATTATTTTTAATTATTGTTTCTATGATTTTTCAGCCATTTTGCCTAAAATCCTCTTTAAATGTCTTTAATTGCTCATTGTTGCAGTTGGTCTGACACTTTCAAACATGTCGAAATGTCTTGTCGTCTTATTCTGCTTGGCCCCGGTAATTGCTGCTTGCAGCTATATTTATTAGGGGCCAAGCACCGAAGGTGCGGAGGCACCTATTGTTTCTGTTCGCGTTCTTATTAGGGGCCAAGCACCGAAGGTGCGGAGGCACCTATTGTATCTGTTCCGTTTCTTATTATTATTATTAGGGGCCAAGCACCGAAGGTGCGGAGGCACCTATTGTTTCTGTTCGCGTTCTTATTATTAGGGGCCAAGCACCGAAGGTGCGGAGGCACCTATTGTATCTGTTCCGTTTCTTATTATTATTATTATTAGGGGCCAAGCACCGAAGGTGCGGAGGCACCTATTGTATCTGTTCCGTTTCTTATTATTATTAGGGGCCAAGCACCGAAGGTGCGGAGGCACCTATTGTTTCTGTTCGCGTTCTTATTATTATTATTATTATTATTATTATTAGGGGCCAAGCACCGAAGGTGCGGAGGCACCTATTGTATCTGTTCCGTTTCTTATTATTATTAGGGGCCAAGCACCGAAGGTGCGTAGGCACCTATTGTATCTGTTCCCGTTCTTATTATTATTATTCTTCCTTCTTCCAACTGGGAGTCTATGGCAGCCCATAGAACCGAATGCGGGAAAGTTGTTTTGGTTTGACATTCTGATAGAGGACAGTCCCAACATTAAATACACCAATTTTGGTGTGTCTAAGTAATTCCCTCTAGCGCCACCACCTGTCCAAAGTTTCACTTTTATTTTGCTAATAACTTTTGAACCGTAAGGCCAATCAACAAAATTCTTTTTCTCTCTGATTCCTGAGCTCATGCCAATTCGATTGCACCCTATGACATCATTTCTGTCATAACAATATGGCCGCCATTTTGAATTTATCTAAAAAGCTACTTTTTCAAACTCGTCCTAGACGGTTTGTCCGATTTGCATGAAAATTGAACCAGATCATCTACAGACCATGCTGACAAAAAGTTATGGAATTCAAGTTGATTCGCTTAACAGTTTTCGATAAACCCACGAATACATTTTACGTAGCGCTTGCGAAAACAGATGTAAGGCCGTATCTCCGCAACGCTTTATCGGATTCAGACCAAACTTGGTACATGTCATCACAAGCATGACCTGAGGCTACATGCTGTGTTTCGGCGCAGCGCCACCTACTGGTCCGGAGATATGAAAAATGGCTATTTTTGCTTATAACTTCTGAACAGTTTGTCCAAAAATCATAAAATTGGTCTCGTTAGATTCAGGGTAACATGCCGAGTCGACTGATATCCAATATTACCATATCGGCCATTTTGACTGTCGGCCATTTTGAATTTTGTGCTAAAATGCTGTATTTTAAGAACGCATGAACAGATTGTTACGAAACGTGGTATGGGTCATCAGCACAATGCCCTGAATGAGCCTGAGAAGTTTCGAAACAGCGCCACCTTGTGGTGAATTTTTTTTTTCAAATGCTTATAACTTTGGGTGTGGTCGACTTATTTTCACGAAACTCATCTTTTTAGACTCCTGAATCGTTGCCGAGTCCTATGATACCAAACATGCTAGGTTTCGCCTTACGGTTTGTGTAGCGTTGTGATTTAGCGCTTAAAAAACATTTGGCTATATCTTTGAAACCGCTAGTCCGATCGAGACGAAACCACCGTCAGAAGTTTGGAAACATAGGTCGATAGCTATACGCCAATGCCCAAATGCAAAAATATTGATGTTTAGGGGTAGTAAATTCCAAACAAAGTCATGTGTCAGTCATTTTTTACGTGTTTTTTCATATAAATGCCTATAACTCTGAAGCGAATTGAGATATTTTCACCAAAACTGACATACATATGTATGGGCTCACTCTGAGGACACATAAAAAAAATTGTGGGACTTAGCCTCTTGGTGGCGCTATAATAGAATAAAACATGAAATTCCCATTGACTTCAATACAGTTTTGTGAAATAAAATGCTATACTAAACAAATGCATTGGTGTAATATTACAAAACTCAGAATGTGCCATCAGCACCATCCCCTAAAGGTATTCAAAATATTTCGAAACAGCGCCACCTAGTGGTCAAAACTTATAATACATTTCCAAAAAGGCTAATAACTTTTGAATACATCTGGCTACTGAAATGCCACTAGTCTTAATAGATTCCTTGGGTCAAGCCGAGAACATAGATACCAAGTTTACCTTATTTGGCCAAACTTCCTGTCCGCCATCTTGATTTTCATTCAAAACCTACTTTTTCGAACTCCTCCTAGACCGTTTGTCCGATTTTCACCAAAATCGAATCGTATCATCTCCAGACCGTGCCGACTAAAAGTTATGGATTTCGTGTGGATAGACCAAACCGTTTTCGTATAGCGCAGCAGCAAAGTTGAGGCATGATGCTAATAGCACTATTCAGGCTTTATCTCTGCAATGCCTTGACATATTGACACCAAACTTTGTATGTGTCATTGTCACTTCACTCTGACCACATCACATCAGTTTTGTAACTGCGCCACCTATTGGTCGAAAGTGATAATGCATTAAATCATATTTTTATTGACTGTTTCTATGATTTTTCAGCCATTTCGTCTAAAATCCTCTTTAAATGTCTTTAATTGCTCATTGTTGCAGTTGGTCTGACACTTTCAGACATGTTGGCATGTCTTGTCGTCTGATTGTGCTTGGCCCCGATAATTGCTGCTTGCAGCTATATTTAGGGGCCAAGCACCGAAGGTGCGGAGGCACCTATTGTATCTGTTCCGTTTCTTATTATTAGGGGCCAAGCACCGAAGGTGCGGAGGCACCTATTGTATCTGTTCCGTTTCTTATTATTATTATTATTATTATTAGGGGCCAAGCACCGAAGGTGCGGAGGCACCTATTGTTTTCGTTCGCGTTCTTATTATTATTATTATTATTATTATTATTATTATTATTCTTCATTGTTCCGACTGGGAGTCTATGGCAGCCCATAGAACCGATTGCGGGAAAGTTGTAATGGTTTGACATTCTGATAGAGGACAGTCCCAACATTAAATACACCAATTTTGGTGTGTCTAAGTCATTCCCTCTAGCGCCACCAACTGTCCAAAGTTTCACTCATGTTTCTGCTAATAACTTTTGAACCACAAGGGCTAGAAACAAAATTCTTTTTTCCTCTGATTTCTGAGCTCAGGGCGATTCGATTGCACCCTATGACGTCATTTTTCGTCATAATAATTTTTCCGCCATTTTGAATTTTCCGAAAAACCTACTTTTTCAAACTCCTCCTAGGCCGTTGCTCCAATTTCCACGAAAATTGAATCAGATCATCATCAGACCATGCCGACAAAAAGTTATGGAATTCGTGTTGATTCATCAAACCGTTCTCGAATACCGCGCAAACAAATTTTACGTAGCGCTTGCGAAAACAGACACAAGCCAGTATCTCCTCAACACTTTATCATATTAAGACCAAACTTGGTACAT
Source organism: Scardinius erythrophthalmus (assembly GCF_964197995.2). Classification (NCBI taxonomy): domain Eukaryota; kingdom Metazoa; phylum Chordata; class Actinopteri; order Cypriniformes; family Leuciscidae; genus Scardinius; species Scardinius erythrophthalmus. Next base: position 62,316 of record NW_028296407.1, read on the forward strand.
CTCATCACAAGCATGACCTGAGGCAACATGCTGCGTTTCGGCACAGTGCCACCTACTGGTCCGGAGATATGAAAAATGGCTATTTTTGCTTATAACTTCTGAATGGTTTGTCCAAAAATCATAAAAGTGGTCTCGTTAGATTCAGGGCATCATGCTGAGTCGACTGATATCCAATTTTCCCCGATCAGCCATTTTGGCTGTCGGCCATTTTGAATTATGTGCTAAAATGCTGTATTTTATGAACGCGTGAATGTATCGTTACAAAACTCGGAATGGATCATCAGCACGATGCCCTGAAGGAGCCTGAGAAGTTTCGAAACAGTGCCACCTAGTGGTGAATTTTTTTCCCCAAATGCTTCCAAATGCTTATAACTTTGGGTGTGGTCGACTTATTTTCACGAGACTCATCTCATTAGAGTCCTGAATCGTTGCTGAGTCCCACGATACCAAACATGCTAGGTTTTGCCTTACGGTTTGTGTAGCGTTGTGATTTAGCGCTTAAAAAACATTTGGCTATATCTTCGAAACCGCTAGTCCGATCGAGACGAAACCACCTTCAGAAGTTTGGAAACATAGGTCGATAGCTATACGCCAATGCCCAAATGCGAAAATATTGATGTTTAGGGGTAGTAAATTCCAATCAAAGTCATGTGTCAGTCATTTTTTACGTGTTTTTTCATATAAATGTCTATAACTCCGAAGCGAATTGAGATATTTTCACCAAAATCGACACACATATGTACGAGCTCACTCTGAGGACATGTAAAAAAAATGGTGGGACTCAGCCTCTTGGTAGCGCTATAATAGAACAAAACATGAAATTCCCATTGACTTCAATACAGTTTTGTGAAATAAAATGCTATACTAAACAAATGCATTGGTGTAATATTACGAAACTCAAAATGTGCCATCAGCACCATTCCCTGAAGGTACCCAAAATATTTCAAGACAGTGCCACCTAGTGGTCAAAAGTTATAACAACATTTCCATAAAGGCTAATAACTTTTGAATAAATCTGACTACTGAAATGCCACTGGTCTTAATAGATTCCTTGGGTCAAGCCGAGAACATAGATACCAAGTTTTCCTTATTTGGCCAAACTTCCTGTCCGCCATCTTGATTTTCATTCAAAACCTACTTTTTCGAACTCCTCCTAGACCGTTTGTCCGATTTTCACCAAAATCGAATCGTATCATCTCCAGACTGTGCTGACTAAAAGTTATGGATTTCGTGTCTATAGACGAAACCGTTTTCGTATAGCGTAGCAGCAAACTTGAGGCATGATGCTAAAAGCACTATTCAGGCTTTATCTCTGCAATGCCTTGACATATTGACACCAAACTTTGTATGTGTCATTGTCACTTCACTCTGACCACATCACATCACATTTGTAACTGCGCCACCTATTGGTCGAAAGTGATAATCCATTAAATCATATTTTGAATGACTTTTTATATGATTTTTCAGCCATTTCGCCTAAAATCCTCTTTAAATGTATTTAATTGCTCATTGTTGCAGATGGTCTGACACCTTCAGCCATGTTGGCATATCCTGTCATCTGCTTGCGCTTGGCCCCGATAATTGCTGCTTGCAGCTATATTTATTATTATTATTCTTCATTGTTCCGACTGGGAGTCTATGGCAGCCCATAGAACCGATTGCGGGAAAGTTGTAATGGTTTGACATTCTGATAGAGGACAGTCCCAACATTAAATACACCAATTTTGGTGTGTCTAAGTCATTCCCTCTAGCGCCACCAACTGTCCAAAGTTTCACTCATGTTTCTGCTAATAACTTTTGAACCACAAGGGCTAGAAACAAAATTCTTTTTTCCTCTGATTTCTGAGCTCAGGGCGATTCGATTGCACCCTATGACGTCATTTTTCGTCATAATAATTTTTCCGCCATTTTGAATTTTCCGAAAAACCTACTTTTTCAAACTCCTCCTAGGCCGTTGCTCCAATTTCCACGAAAATTGAATCAGATCATCATCAGACCATGCCGACAAAAAGTTATGGAATTCGTGTTGATTCATCAAACCGTTCTCGAATACCGCGCAAACAAATTTTACGTAGCGCTTGCGAAAACAGACACAAGCCAGTATCTCCTCAACACTTTATCATATTAAGACCAAACTTGGTACATCTCATCACAAGCATGACCTGAGGCAACATGCTGCGTTTCGGCACAGTGCCACCTACTGGTCCGGAGATATGAAAAATGGCTATTTTTGCTTATAACTTCTGAATGGTTTGTCCAAAAATCATAAAAGTGGTCTCGTTAGATTCAGGGCATCATGCTGAGTCGACTGATATCCAATTTTCCCCGATCAGCCATTTTGGCTGTCGGCCATTTTGAATTATGTGCTAAAATGCTGTATTTTATGAACGCGTGAATGTATCGTTACAAAACTCGGAATGGATCATCAGCACGATGCCCTGAAGGAGCCTGAGAAGTTTCGAAACAGTGCCACCTAGTGGTGAATTTTTTTCCCCAAATGCTTCCAAATGCTTATAACTTTGGGTGTGGTCGACTTATTTTCACGAGACTCATCTCATTAGAGTCCTGAATCGTTGCTGAGTCCCACGATACCAAACATGCTAGGTTTTGCCTTACGGTTTGTGTAGCGTTGTGATTTAGCGCTTAAAAAACATTTGGCTATATCTTCGAAACCGCTAGTCCGATCGAGACGAAACCACCTTCAGAAGTTTGGAAACATAGGTCGATAGCTATACGCCAATGCCCAAATGCGAAAATATTGATGTTTAGGGGTAGTAAATTCCAATCAAAGTCATGTGTCAGTCATTTTTTACGTGTTTTTTCATATAAATGTCTATAACTCCGAAGCGAATTGAGATATTTTCACCAAAATCGACACACATATGTACGAGCTCACTCTGAGGACATGTAAAAAAAATGGTGGGACTCAGCCTCTTGGTAGCGCTATAATAGAACAAAACATGAAATTCCCATTGACTTCAATACAGTTTTGTGAAATAAAATGCTATACTAAACAAATGCATTGGTGTAATATTACGAAACTCAAAATGTGCCATCAGCACCATTCCCTGAAGGTACCCAAAATATTTCAAGACAGTGCCACCTAGTGGTCAAAAGTTATAACAACATTTCCATAAAGGCTAATAACTTTTGAATAAATCTGACTACTGAAATGCCACTGGTCTTAATAGATTCCTTGGGTCAAGCCGAGAACATAGATACCAAGTTTTCCTTATTTGGCCAAACTTCCTGTCCGCCATCTTGATTTTCATTCAAAACCTACTTTTTCGAACTCCTCCTAGACCGTTTGTCCGATTTTCACCAAAATCGAATCGTATCATCTCCAGACTGTGCTGACTAAAAGTTATGGATTTCGTGTCTATAGACGAAACCGTTTTCGTATAGCGTAGCAGCAAACTTGAGGCATGATGCTAAAAGCACTATTCAGGCTTTATCTCTGCAATGCCTTGACATATTGACACCAAACTTTGTATGTGTCATTGTCACTTCACTCTGACCACATCACATCACATTTGTAACTGCGCCACCTATTGGTCGAAAGTGATAATCCATTAAATCATATTTTGAATGACTTTTTATATGATTTTTCAGCCATTTCGCCTAAAATCCTCTTTAAATGTATTTAATTGCTCATTGTTGCAGATGGTCTGACACCTTCAGCCATGTTGGCATATCCTGTCATCTGCTTGCGCTTGGCCCCGATAATTGCTGCTTGCAGCTATATTTATTATTAGGGGCCAAGCACCGAAGGTGCGGAGGCACCTATTGTTTCTGTTCGCGTTCTTATTATTATTATTCTTCTTCTTCTTCTTCCGCCATGGGAGTCTATGGCAGCCCATAGAACCGATTGCGGGAAAGTTGTTTTGGTTTGACATTCTGATAGAGGACAGTCCCAACATTAAGTACACCAATTTTGGTGTGTCTAAGTCATTCCCTCTAGCGCCACCACCTGTCCAAAGTTTCACTTTTACTTTGCTAATAACTTTTGAACCGTAAGGCCAATCAGCGAAATCCTTTTTTCCTCTGATTCCTGAGCTCATGACGATTCGATTGCACCCTATGACGTCATTTTCCGTCATAAAAACATGGCCGCCATTTTGAATCATTCGAAAAACCTACTTTTTCGAACTCGTCCTAGACGGTTTGTCCGATTTGCACGAAAATTGAACCAGATCATCTTCAGGGAGTGCTGACAAAAAGTTATGGAATTCAAATTGATTCGTCAAACCGTTTTCGATAAACGCTCGAACAAATTTTACGTAGCGCCTGCAAAAACAGTCGTAAGGCTGTATCTCCGCAACGGTTTATCGTATTCAGACCAAACTTGGTACATGTCATCACAAGCATGACCTGAGGCTACATGCTGCGTTTCGGCGCAGCGCCACCTACTGGTCCGGAGATATGAAAAATGGCTATTTTTGCTTATAACTTCTGAACTGTTTGTCTAAAAATCATAAAATTGGTCTCATTAGATTCAGGGCGACATGCCGAGTCGACTGATATCCAATTTTACCATATCGGCCATTTTGACTGTCGGACATTTTGAATTATGTGCTAAAATGCTGTATTTTAGGAACGCATGAACGGATTGTTACAAAACTTGGCATGGGTCATCAGCACGATGTCCTGAAGGAGCGTGAGAAGTTTCGAAACAGCGCCACCTAGTGGTGAAATTTTTTTTTCAAACGCTTATAACTTTGGGTTTGGTCGACTTATTTTCACGAGACTCATCTAATTAGACTCCTGAAACCTTGCCGAGTCCTACGATACCAAACATGCTAGGTTTCGCCTTACGGTTTGTGTAGCGTTGTGATTTAGCTCTTAAAAAACATTAGGCTATATCTTCGAAACCGTTTGTCCGATCGAGACGAAACCACCGTCAGAAGTTTGGAAACATAGGTCGATAGCTATACGCCAATGCCCAAATGCGAAAATATTGATGTTTAGGGGTACTAATTTCCAATCAAAGTCATGTGCCAGTAATTTTTTTCGTGTTTTTTCATATAAATGTCTATAACTCCGAAGCAAATTCAGATTTTTGCACCAAAATCGACACATATATGTATGGGCTCACTCTGAGGACACATAAAAAAAATGGTGTGACTGAGCCTCTTGGTGGCGCTATAATAGAACAAAACATGAAATTCCCATTGACTTCAATACAGTTTTGTGAAATAAAATGCTATTTTCATTCAAAACCTACTTTTTCGAACTCCTCCCACACCGTTTGTCCGATTTTCACCAAAATCGAATCATATCATCTCCAGACTGTGCCGACTAAAAGTTATGGATTTCGTGTCGATTGACGAAACCGTTTTCGTATAGCGCAGCAGCAAATTTGAGGCATGATGATAAAAGCACTATTCAGGCTTTATCTCTGCAATGCCTTGACATATTGACACCAAACTTTGTATGTGTCATTGTCTCCTCACTCTGACCACATCACATCAGTTTTGTAACTGTGCCACCTATTTGTCAAAAGTGATAATCAATTAAATCATATTTTTAATTGCTGTTTCTATGATTTTTCAGCCATTTCGTCTAAAATCCTCTTTAAATGTCTTTAATTGCTCATTGTTGCAGTTGGTCTGACACTTTCAGACATGTTGGCATGTCTTGTCGTCTTATTCTGCTTGGCCCCGGTAATTGCTGCTTGCAGCTATATTTATTATTATTATTCTTCCGCCATGGGAGTCTATGGCAGCCCATAGAACCGATTGCGGGAAAGTTGTTTTGGTTTGACATTCTGATAGAGGACCGTCTCAACATTAAATACACCAATTTTGGTGTTTCTAAGTCATTCCCTCTAGCGCCACCACCTGTCCAAAGTTTCACTTTTATTTTGCTAATAACTTTTGAACCGTAAGGCCAATCAGCGAAATTCTTTTTTCCTCTGATTCCTGAGCTCATGGCGATTCGATTGCACCCTATGACGTCATTTGCCGTCATAAAAATATGGCCGCCATCTTGAATTTTCAAAAAAAGCTACTTTTTCGAACTCGTCCTAGACGGTTTGTCCGATTTGCACGAAAATTGAACCAGATCATCTTCAGGTAGTGCTGACAAAAAGTTATGGAATTCAAATGGATTCGTCAAACCGTTTTCAATAAACGCACAAATACATTTTACGTAGCGCTAGCAAAAACAGTCGTAAGGCCGTATCTCCGCAACGGTTTATCGTATTCAGACCAAACTTGGTACTTGTACTCACAAGCATGACCTGAGGCTACATGCTGTGTTTCGGCGCAGCGCCACCTACTGGTCCGGAGATATGAAAAATGGCTATTTTTGCTTATAACTTCTGAACAGTTTGTCCAAAAATCATACAATTGGTCTCGTTAGATTCAGGGCAACATGCCGAGTCGACTGATATCCAATTTTGCCATATCGGTCATTTTGGCTGTCGGCCATTTTGAATTTTGTGCTAAAATTCTGTATTTTATGAACGCATGAACGGATTGTTACGAAACGTGGTATGGGTCATCAGCACGATGCCCTGAATGAGCCTGAGAAGTTTCGAAACAGCGCCACCTAGTGGTGAATTTTTTTTTCCAAATGCTTATAACTTTGGGTGTGGTCGACTTATTTTCACGAAACTCATCTTTTTAGACTCCTGAATCGTTGCCGAGTCCTACGATACCAAACATGCTAGGTTTCGCCTTACGGTTTGTGTAGCGTTGTGATTTAGCGCTTAAAAAACATTTGGCTATATCTTTGAAACCGCTAGTCCGATCGAGACGAAACCACCGTCAGAAGTTTGGAAACATAGGTCGATAGCTATACGCCAATGCCCAAATGCGAAAATATTGATGTTTAGGGGTACTAATTTCCAATCAAAGTCATGTGTCAGTCATTTTTTTCGTGTTTTTTCATATAAATGTCTATAACTCCGAAGCGAATTGAGATATTTTCACCAAAATTGACACACATATGTATGGGCTCACTCTGAGGACACGTAAAAAAAATTGTGGGACTGAGCCTCTTGGTGGCGCTATAATTGAACAAAATATGAAATTCCCATTGACTTCAATACAGTTTTGTGAAATAAAATGCTATACTAAACAAATGCATTGGTGTAATATTACGAAACTCAGATTGTGTCATCAGCACCATCCCCTGAAGGCAACCAAAATATTTCAAGACAGCGCCACCTAGTGGTCAAAAGTTATAACAAAATTTCCAAAAAGGCTAATAACTTTTGAATACATCTGGCTATTGAAATGCCACTGGTCTTAATAGATTCCTTGGGTCAAGCCGAGAACATAGATACCAAGTTTTCCTTATTTGGCCAAACTTCCTGTCCGCCATCTTGATTTTCATTCAAAACCTACTTTTTCGAACTCCTCCTAGACCGTTTGTCCGATTTTCACCAAAATCGAATCGTATCATCTCCAGACTGTGCCGACAAAAAGTTATGGATTTCGTGTCGATTGATGAAACCGTTTTCGTATAGCACAGCAGCAAAGTTGAGGCATGATGCCAAAATGACTATTCAGGCTTTATATCTGCAATGCCTCGACATATTGACACAAAACTTTGTATGTGTCACTGTCTCCTTACTCTGACCACACCACATCAATTTCGTAACAGCGCCACCTTTTGGTCAAAAGTGACAATCCATTAAATCATATTTTGAATCACTTTTTACATGATTTTTCAGCCATTTCGCCTAAAATCCTCTTTAAATGTCTTTAATTGCTCATTGTTGCAGTTGGTCTGACACTTTCAGACATGTTGGCATGTCTTGTCGTCTTATTCTGCTTGGCCCCGGTAATTGCTGCTTGCAGCTATATTTATTATTATTCTTCTTCTTCTTCCGCTCTTGGAGTCTATGGCAGCCCATAGAACCGATTGCGGGAAAGTTGTTTTGGTTTGACATTCTGATAGAGCACAGTCCCAACATTAAATACACCAATTTTGGTGTTTCTAAGTCATTCCCTCTAGCGCCACCACCTGTCCAAAGTTTCACTTTTATTTTGCTAATAACTTTTGAACTGTAAGGCCAATCAACAAAATTATTTTTTCCTCTGATTCCTGAGCTCATGCCGATTCGATTGCATCCTATGACTTCATTTTCTGTAATAAAAATATGGCCGCCATTTTGATTCATTCGAAAAACCTACTTTTTCGAACTCGTCCTAGACGGTTTGTCCGATTTGCACGAAAATTGAACCAGATCATCTTCAGGCAGTGCTGACCAAAAGTTATGGAATTCAAATTGATTCGTCAAACCGTTTTCAATAAACGCACGAACAAATTTTACGTAGCGCCTGCAAAAACAGTCGTAAGGCTGTATCTCTGCAACGGTTTATCGTATTCAGACCAAACTTGGTACATGTCATCACAAGCATGACCTGAGGCTACATGCTGCGTTTCGGCGCAGCGCCACCTACTGGTCCGGAGATATGAAAAATGGCTATTTTTGCTTATAACTTCTGAACAGTTTGTCCAAAAATCATAAAATTGGTCTCGTTAGATTCAGGGCGACATGCCGAGTCGACTGATATCCAATTTTACCATATCGGCCATTTTGACTGTCGGCCATTTTGAATTATGTGCTAAAATGCTGTATTTTATGAACGCATGAACGGATTGTTACGAAACTTGGCATGGGTCATCAGCACGATGTCCTGAAGGAGTGTGAGAAGTTTCGAAACAGCGCCACCTAGTGGGGAATTTTTTTTTTCAAATGCTTATAACTTTGGGTGCGGTCGACTTATTTTCACGAGACTCATCTAATTAGACTCCTGAAACCTTGCCGAGTCCTACGATACCAAACATGCTAGGTTTCGCCTTACGGTTTGTGTAGCGTTGTGATTTAGCGCTTAAAAAACATTAGGCTATATCTTCGAAACCGCTTGTCCGATCGAGACGAAACCACCGTCAGAAGTTTGGAAACATAGGTCGATAGTTATACACCAATGCCCAAATGCGAAAATATTGATGTTTAGGGGTAGTAAAATTCAAACAAAGTCATGTGTCAGTCATTTTTTACGTGTTTTTTCATATAAATGTTTATAACTCTAAAGCAAATTGAGATATTTTCACCAAAACTGACACACATATGTATGGGCTCACTCTGAGGACACGTAAAAAAAAATTGTGGGACTGAGCCTCTTGGTGGCGCTATAATAGAACAAAACATGAAATTCCCATTGACTTCAATACAGTTTTGTGAGATAAAATGCTATTTTCATTCAAAACCTACTTTTTCGAACTCCTCCCACACCGTTTGTCCGATTTTCACCAAAATCGAATCGTATCATCCCCAGACTGTGCCGACTAAAAGTTATGGATTTCGTGTCAATTGACGAAACCGTTTTCGTATAGCGCAGCAGCAAATTTGAGGCATGATGCTAATAGCACTATTCAGGCTTTATCTCTGCAATGCCTTGACATATTGACACCAAACTTTGTATGTGTCATTGTCTCCTCACTCTGACCACATCACATCAGTTTTGTAACTGCGCCACCTATTTGTCGAAAGTGATAATCCATTAAATCATATTTTTAATTACTGTTTCTATGATTTTTCAGCCATTTCGTCTAAAATCCTCTTTAAATGTCTTTAATTGCTCATTGTTGCAGTTGGTCTGACACTTTCAGACATGTCGGCATGTCTTGTCGTCTTATTCTGCTTGGCCCCGGTAATTGCTGCTTGCAGCTATATTTATTATTATTATTATTATTCTTCCGCCATGGGAGTCTATGGCAGCCCATAGAACCGATTGCGGGAAAGTTGTTTTGGTTTGACATTCTGATAGAGGACCGTCTCAACATTAAATACACCAATTTTGGTGTTTCTAAGTCATTCCCTCTAGCGCCACCACCTGTCCAAAGTTTCACTTTTATTTTGCTAATAACTTTTGAACCAAAAGGCCAATCAGCGAAATTCTTTTTTCCTCTGATTCCTGAGCTCATGGCGATTCGATTGCACCCTATGACGTCATTTGCCGTCATAAAAATATGGCCGCCATCTTGAATTTTCAAAAAAAGCTACTTTTTCGAACTCGTCCTAGACGGTTTGTCCAATTTGCACGAAAATTGAACCAGATCATCTTCAGGTAGTGCTGACAAAAAGTTATGGAATTCAAATGGATTCGTCAAACCGTTTTCAATAAACGCACAAATACATTTTACGTAGCGCTAGCAAAAAAAGTCGTAAGGCCGTATCTCCGCAACGGTTTATCGTATTCAGACCAAACTTGGTACTTGTACTCACAAGCATGACCTGAGGCTACATGCTGTGTTTCGGCGCAGCGCCACCTACTGGTCCGGAGATATGAAAAATGGCTATTTTTGCTTATAACTTCTGAACAGTTTGTCCAAAAATCATACAATTGGTCTCGTTAGATTCAGGGCAACATGCCGAGTCGACTGATATCCAATTTGACCATATCGGTCATTTTGGCTGTCGGCCATTTTGAATTTTGTGCTAAAATTCTGTATTTTATGAACGCATGAACGGATTGTTACGAAACGTGGTATGGGTCATCAGCACAATGCCCTGAATGAGCCTGAGAAGTTTCGAAACAGCGCCACCTAGTGGTGAATTTTTTTTTTCAAATGCTTATAACTTTGGGTGTGGTCGACTTATTTTCACGAAACTCATCTTTTTAGACTCTTGAATCGTTGCCGAGTCCTACGATACCAAACATGCTAGGTTTTGCCTTACGGTTTGTGTAGCGTTGTGATTTAGCGCTTAAAAAACATTTGGCTATATCTTTGAAACCGCTAGTCCGATCGAGACGAAACCACCGTCAGAAGTTTGGAAACATAGGTCGATAGCTATATGCCAATGCCCAAATGCGAAAATATTGATGTTTAGGGGTACTAATTTCCAATCAAAGTCATGTGTCAGTCATTTTTTTCGTGTTTTTTCATATAAATGTCTATAACTCCGAAGCGAATTGAGATATTTTCACCAAAATTGACACACATATGTATGGGCTCACTCTGAGGACACGTAAAAAAAATTGTGGGACTGAGCCTCTTGGTGGCGCTATAATTGAACAAAATATGAAATTCCCATTGACTTCAATACAGTTTTGTGAAATAAAATGCTATACTAAACAAATGCATTGGTGTAATATTACGAAACTCAGATTGTGTCATCAGCACCATCCCCTGAAGGCAACCAAAATATTTCAAGACAGCGCCACCTAGTGGTCAAAAGTTATAACAAAATTTCCAAAAAGGCTAATAACTTTTGAATAAATCTGGCTATTGAAATTCCACGGTTCTTAATAGATTCCTTGGGTCAAGCCGAGAACATAGATACCAAGTTTTCCTTATTTGGCCAAACTTCCTGTCCGCCATCTTGATTTTCATTCAAAACCTACTTTTTCGAACTCCTCCTAGACCATTTGTCCGATTTTCACCAAAATCGAATCGTATCATCTCCAGACTGTGCCGACAAAAAGTTATGGATTTCGTGTCGATTGATGAAACCGTTTTCGTATAGCACAGCAGCAAAGTTGAGGCATGATGCCAAAATGACTATTCAGGCTTTATATCTGCAATGCCTCGACATATTGACACAAAACTTTGTATGTGTCACTGTCTACTTACTCTGACCACACCACATCAATTTCGTAACAGCGCCACCTTTTGGTCAAAAGTGACAATCCATTAAATCATATTTTGAATCACTTTTTACATGATTTTTCAGCCATTTCGCCTAAAATCCTCTTTAAATGTCTTTAATTGCTCATTGTTGCAGTTGGTCTGACACTTTCAGACATGTTGGCATGTCTTGTCGTCTTATTCTGCTTGGCCCCGGTAATTGCTGCTTGCAGCTATATTTATTATTATTAGGGGCCAAGCACCGAAGGTGCGGAGGCACCTATTGTTTTCGTTCCTGTTCTTATTATTATTATTATTATTATTATTATTATTATTATTCTTCCTTCTTCCGACTGGGAGTCTATGGCAGCCCATAGAACCGATCGTGGGAAAGTTATAATGATTTGACATTCTAATAGAGGACAGTCCCAACATTAAATACACCAATTTTGGTGTGTCTAAGTCTTTCCCTCTAGCGCCACCAACTGTCCAAAGTTGCACTCATGTTGATGCTAATAACTTTTGAACCACTAGGGCTAGAAACAAAATTCGTTTTTCCTCTGATTCCTGAGCTCATGACGATTCGAATGCACCATATGACGTCATTTTTCGTCATAAAAATGTTTCCGCCATTTTGAATTTTCCGAAAAACCTACTTTTTCGAACTCCTTCTAGGCCGTTGGTCCAATTTCCACGAAAATTGAATCAGATCATCTTCAGACCATGCCGACAAAAAGTTATGGAATTCGTGTTGATTCGTCAAACCGTTTTCGAATACCGCGCAAACAAATTTTATGTAGCGCTTGCGAAAACAGACACAAGCCTGTATCTCCGCAACGCTTTATCGTATTCAGACCAAACTAAGCACATATCATCACAAGCATGACCTGAGCCTACATGCTGCGTTTCGTCGCAGTGCCACCCTCTGGTCCGGAGATATGAAAAATGGCTTTTTTTGCTTATAACTTCTGAATGGTTTGTCCAAAAATCATAAAAGTGGTCTCGTTAGATTCAAGGGATCATGCTGAGTCGACTGATATCCAATTTTCCCAGATCAGCCATTTTGGCTGTCGGCCATTTTGAATTATGTGCTAAAATGCTGTATTTTAGGAATGCATGAACGTATCGTTATGAAACTCGGTATGGGTCATCAGCACGATGTCCTGAAGGAGCCTGAGAAGTTTCGAAACAGTGCCATCTAGTGGTGAATTTTTTTCCCCAAATGCTTCCAAATGCTTATAACTTTGGGTGTGGTCAACTTATTTTCACAGGACTCATCTCTTTAGACTCCTGAATCGTTGCCGAGTCCAACGATACCAAACATGTTAGGTTTCGCCTTATGGTTTGTGTAGCGTTGTGATTTAGCGCTTAAAAAACATTTGGCTATATCTTTGAAACAGCTTGTCCGATCAAGACGAAACCACCTTCAGAAGTTTGGAAACATAGGTCGATAGCTATACGCCAATGCCCAAATGTGAAAATATTGATGTTTAGGGGTAGTAATATTCAATCAAAGTCATGTGTCAGTCATTTTTTACGTGTTTTTTCATATAAATGTCTATAACTCCGAAGCAAATTGAGATTTTTGCACCAAAATCAACACATAGATGTATGGGCTCACTCTGAGGACACATAAAAAAAATGGTGGGACTGAGCCTCTTGGTGGCGCTATAATAGAACAAAACATGAAATTCCCATTGACTTCAATGCAGTTTTGTGAAATAAAATGCTATACTTAACAAATGCATTGGTGTAATATTACGAAACTCAGAATGTGCCATCAGCACCATCCCCTGAAGGTACCCAACATATTTAGAGACAGCGCCACCTAGTGGTCAAAAGTTATAACAACATTTCCAACACTGCTAATAACTTTTGAATACATCGGCCTATGTAAATGCCACTGGTCTTAATAGATTCCTTGGGTCAAGCCGAGAACATAGATACCAAATTTTCCTTATTTGGTCAAACTTCTTGTCCGCCATCTTGATTTTCATTCAAAACCTACTTTTTCGAACTCCTCCTAGACCGTTTGTCCGATTTTCACCAAAATCGAATCGTATCATCTCCAGACCGTGCCGACTAAAAGTTATGGATTTCGTGTCGACAGACGAAACCGTTTTCGTATAGCGCAGCAGCAAAGTTGAGGCATGATGCTAATAGCACTATTCAGGCTTTATCTCTGCAATGCCTTGACATATTGACACCAAACTTTGTATGTGTCATTGTCACTTCACTCTGACCACATCACATCAGTTTTGTAACTGTGCCACCTATTGGTCGAAAGTGATAATCCATAAAATCATATTTTTAATTATTGTTTCTATGATTTTTCAGGCATTTTGCATAAAATCCTCTTTAAAGTCTATAATTGCTCATTGTTGCAGTTGGTCTGACACTTTCAGACATGTTGGCATGTCTTGTCGTCTTATTCTGCTTGGCCCCGGTAATTGCTGCTTGCAGCTATATTTATTAGGGGCCAAGCACCGAAGGTGCGGAGGCACCTATTGTATCTGTTCCGTTTCTTATTATTATTATTATTATTATTATTATTATTATTCTTCCGCCATGGGAGTCTATGGCAGCCCATAGAACCGATTGCGGGAAAGTTGTTTTGGTTTGACATTCTGATAGAGGACCGTCTCAACATTAAATACACCAATTTTGGTGTTTCTAAGTCATTCCCTCTAGCGCCACCACCTGTCCAAAGTTTCACTTTTATTTTGCTAATAACTTTTGAACCGTAAGGCCAATCAGCGAAATTCTTTTTTCCTCTGATTCCTGAGCTCATGGCGATTCGATTGCACCCTATGACGTCATTTGCCGTCATAAAAATATGGCCGCCATCTTGAATTTTCAAAAAAAGCTACTTTTTCGAACTCGTCCTAGACGGTTTGTCCGATTTGCACGAAAATTGAACCAGATCATCTTCAGGTAGTGCTGACAAAAAGTTATGGAATTCAAATGGATTCGTCAAACCGTTTTCAATAAACGCACAAATACATTTTACGTAGCGCTAGCAAAAACAGTCGTAAGGCCGTATCTCCGCAACGGTTTATCGTATTCAGACCAAACTTGGTACTTGTACTCACAAGCATGACCTGAGGCTACATGCTGTGTTTCGGCGCAGCGCCACCTACTGGTCCGGAGATATGAAAAATGCCTATTTTTGCTTATAACTTCTGAACAGTTTGTCCAAAAATCATACAATTGGTCTCGTTAGATTCAGGGCAACATGCCGAGTCGACTGATATCCAATTTGACCATATCGGTCATTTTGGCTGTCGGCCATTTTGAATTTTGTGCTAAAATTCTGTATTTTATGAACGCATGAACGGATTGTTACGAAATGTGGTATGGGTCATCAGCACAATGCCCTGAATGAGCCTGAGAAGTTTCGAAACAGCGCCACCTAGTGGTGAATTTTTTTTTTCAAATGCTTATAACTTTGGGTGTGGTCGACTTATTTTCACGAAACTCATCTTTTTAGACTCCTGAATCGTTGCCGAGTCCTACGATACCAAACATGCTAGGTTTCGCCTTACGGTTTGTGTAGCGTTGTGATTTAGCGCTTAAAAAACATTTGGCTATATCTTTGAAACCGCTAGTCCGATTGAGACGAAACCACCGTCAGAAGTTTGGAAACATAGGTCGATAGCTATACGCCAATGCCCAAATGCGAAAATATTGATGTTTAGGGGTACTAATTTCCAATCAAAGTCATGTGTCAGTCATTTTTTTCGTGTTTTTTCATATAAATGTCTATAACTCCGAAGCGAATTGAGATATTTTCACCAAAATTGACACACATATGTATGGGCTCACTCTGAGGACGCGTAAAAAAAATTGTGGGACTGAGCCTCTTGGTGGCGCTATAATTGAACAAAATATGAAATTCCCATTGACTTCAATACAGTTTTGTGAAATAAAATGCTATACTAAACAAATGCATTGGTGTAATATTACGAAACTCAGATTGTGTCATCAGCACCATCCCCTGAAGGCAACCAAAATATTTCAAGACAGCGCCACCTAGTGGTCAAAAGTTATAACAAAATTTCCAAAAAGGCTAATAACTTTTGAATAAATCTGTCTATTGAAATGCCACTGGTCTTAATAGATTCCTTGGGTCAAGCCGAGAACATAGATACCAAGTTTTCCTTATTTGGCCGAACTTCCTGTCCGCCATCTTGATGTTCAGTCAAAACCTACTTTTTCGAACTCCTCCTAGACCGTTTGTCCGATTTTCACCAAAATCGAATCGTATCATCTCCAGACCGTGCCGACTAAAAGTTATGGATTTCGTGTCGATAGACGAAACCGTTTTCGTATAGCGCAGCAGCAAAGTTGAGGCATGATGCTAATAGCACTATTCAGGCTTTATCTCTGCAATGCCTTGACATATTGACACCAAACTTTGTATGTGTCATTGTCACTTCACTCTGACCACATCACATCAGTTTTGTAACTGCGCCACCTATTGGTCGAAAGTGATAATCCATAAAATCATATTTTTAATTATTGTTTCTATGATTTTTCAGGCATTTTGCATAAAATCCTCTTTAAAGTCTATAATTGCTCATTGTTGCAGTTGGTCTGACACTTTCAGACATGTTGGCATGTCTTGTCGTCTTATTCTGCTTGGCCCCGGTAATTGCTGCTTGCAGCTATATTTAGGGGCCAAGCACCGAAGGTGCGGAGGCACCTATTGTATCTGTTCCGTTTCTTATTATTATTATTATTATTATTAGGGGCCAAGCACCGAAGGTGCGGAGGCACCTATTGTTTTCGTTCGCGTTCTTATTATTATTATTATTATTATTATTATTATTATTATTCTTCATTTTTCCGACTGGGAGTCTATGACAGCCCATAGAACCGATTGCGGGAAAGTTTTAATGGTTTGACATTCTGATAGAGGACAGTCCCAACATTAAATACACCAATTTTGGTGTGTCTAAGTCATTCCCTCTAGCGCCACCAACTGTCCAAAGTTGCACTCATGTTTATGCTAATAACTTTTGAACCACAATGGCTAGAAACAAAATTCTTTTTTGCTCTGATTCCTGAGCTCATGACGATTCGATTGCACCATATGACGTCATTTTTCGTCATTATAATTTTTCCGCCATTTTGAATTTTTCAAAAAACCTACTTTTTCGAACTCCTCCTAGGTTGTTGCTCCAATTTCCACGAAAATTGAATCAGATCATCTTCAGACCATGCCGACAAATAGTTATGCAATTCGTGTTGATTCGTCAAACCGTTCTCGAATACCGCGCAAACAAATTTTATGTAGCGCTTGCGAAAACAGACACAAGCCTGTATCTCCGCAACGCTTTATCGTATTCAGACCAAACTAAGCACATATCATCACAAGCATGACCTGAGCCTACATGCTGCGTTTCGGCGCAGTGCCACCTACTGGTCCGGAGATATGAAAAATGGCTGTTTTTGCTTATAACTTCTGAATGGTTTGTCCAAAAATCATAAAAGTGGTCTTGTTAGATTCAGGGCAACATGCTGAGTCGACTGATATCCAATTTTCCCAGATCAGCCATTTTGGCTGTCGGCCATTTTGAATTATGTGCTAAAATGCTGTATTTTAGGAATGCATGAACGTATCGTTACGAAACTCGGTATAGGTCATCAGTACAAGGCCCTGAAGGTACTCAAAAGATTACGAGACAGCGCCACCTTTTGGTCAAAAGTTATAATTAAATTCCCAAAAATGCTAATAACTTTTGACTACGTATGTTTACGCTTGTGGGAAAGTTATGAAATTTGGCACACTGACAGAGGAGAGTCTGAACTATCAGCCTAGCAAATTTGGAGTCTCCAACTCATTTCCTCTAGCGCCACCAACTGTCCAAAGTTGTACTCATGTTTATGCTAATAACTTTTGAACCACAAGGGCTAGAAACAAAATTCCGTTTTCATCTGATTCCGTAGCTCAATACGATTCGATTGCACCCTATGACGTCATTTTCCGTCATGGAAAGTTTTCCGCCATTTTGAATTTTCCGAAAAAACTACTTTTTCGAACTCCTCTTAGACCGTTTGTCCGATTTTCACCAAAATTGAATTGTATCATCTCCAGACTGTGCTGACTAAAAGTTATGGATTTCGTGTCGATAGACGAAACCGTTTTCGTATAGTGCAGCAGCAAATTTGAGGCATGATGCCAATAGCACTTTTCAGGCTTTATCTCTGCAATGCTTTGACATAGACACCAAACTTTGTATGTGTCGTTGTCACTTCACTCTGACCTTATCACATCAGTTTTGTAATCATGTCAACTTGAAAAATATGAATATTGAAAAATATGTTTTATTTTATTTATAAAGGTTTAACATTTAATGATTTTTCAGCATTTGACAGATTATATGTAAAACAATGTTTCCAGTACACCATAGCTCTACAAATTAATATCACAGCCTTTATATTTCAGTAGAAATAGCTGATATACATTAGGGATTCAATATAATTGGTGCTTGGAAGCATCATTGAACAATTGCAACAGATTATTTATTTTTTTTTTTTTTTTTAAATTGACCTGTCGAAAATCCTTATACGTCATTGACCCTTATTGATCATCACTTGTAATACTTATGGCACCAAGACAGAAATTCTATCAACAGAAAACACTGCTTGCATTTGTATTTTATACAGGATAAATATTTTATGGATGGCAGTTCCCATATCACCCAGTAGGCTATGCATCCCTGCAGTTTAGCCTATTGATTGTTCATATAAAGACTTTTATGACTATGTTACAATTAAAATATTATCAAAAAGAAGGCAAAAGTCATGGCGGTGAAGGACATGAGTATAAGAGGAGTTGATTGTTATAATTCTCAGAATTATAGTTTGTACAGATTTTTTTTTACTTTTATACCATAGTCCAGTGGTTCCAATAGTTTTTAGAGTGTTGTACCCCGAACAGATTATTTTTTTAGCAGGGTTAGGCAATCATATATATATTTTTAAATGTTCAATAGAGAAATATGCAATGTATGATTTAAGTATTAAACTTAAAACAGTAGGGGGCGGTAAATCACTGTGTTTATGATTGAGTCAGTCATTAATTTAGTACGGTTACGAAGCAAATGCCTGTATTTATGAATTGTTTATTAAATCATTAACTCCAGTATTCGATCAAAGCCGTACATACGTTCAGGAAACACTGATGTGTGCTGCAGTCCTGCTGTGGCTTTCATTGAATCTTTTTTTGTTACAAAATTGTTCAATACTTTACTGCTTGCGTGTGTGCTTGTGGATTCAGTCACTTTTGACAGCAAACTAAATTTGATATATATTATATATTTGTCATATATTATGCCATTTTGCCTGTTAGAAATACATAGTTGGTTTTAATGTTATAAGGTGTAGTAGAAATAAATTAATGGCAAGAACATAGTCTAGATTCTATGTGGACACAATAATGATTTGATGCAAATAGCAATGCATGCTTTAAACAGTTTAATGTAGCTACCCTCAGTTTAATTGATGTTCTAATTTAAAGTGCTGCCTTCATAAAAACACAGGTAAACACACATTTTTAGATAGTCACTGGATTCACGTCTGCGTACGAAACATTCAAGATCACAAAAAAGTTCAAAGGTAAAACAAACCTTTTAGAAATTATACTAAAAATAATGACAGAATTCTTAGTATGTATTAACAATAAGTAGCATTTTTGTATTTAATTAATTAAATCAATATAATAATAAAAATACATACATTTGTATCATCAATCTGTAGAGGCATATAATTTTTAAGTACAATGTATCTCTAAAAACTTTAAAACATAAACTGGCAGTCTAGTTACAATGTGCATATTTAAAAATGTAAAACAATAGTTTTAAAGTAAAATAAGTTAATAATAAACTATTTAAAATACAAAACTCTTGTATCCAGACACAGGTGAGAATAATGGGCAAATGATGAAAAAAAATTACAACACACTTGAAACATTGGCACCTCAGAAAACAGGAAATAAACATAAGTATAAACTCAGACACTATTGAATTATTTTTAATCAAAACACCAGTCCTAGAACAGAAACGAAGCATGACAGTTCCGAAATGCAGCTCTTCATGCCTAAATAGTACATCACAAAAGCCACTGTGGTGTTGGGCAGAAAGACTAAGGTGGAGCAGAGCGAGGAAGACACCACACAAGTGCAGGAAGAGCCCATGGGTGTGCAGTGGACAAAGAGACCAATACAAAATCAATGGAGGTTACCATGGCAGAAATGGCATAGTGGGATGCCTTGGAAGACCAAGGCAAAGTGAGGAAGGCTGGAGAACCAAGGTGATACCACTGTACTGAAGGGCCAAGGTGGAGGTAGAAGGTCTGCAGATTGAGGTACAGCTGCTGGAAGTAACAAAGGTGGTGGAGCTGTAGGGATGGACTACGGTGTTTTGGAGGGTGCAGACAGAGTCAGTTGTTTTAACTAGGAGATGACAGATGATGTGCAGTGTCCACATAGTCCTACAACACAGTAAAATAAAATGTTGTTGTTTATTGCAGTTGTATAGGATGTTAAGCAGATTAACAAGTAGTAGGCAAGTGACAAATATATGCAAAACACCAATTCTAAATATTACATATACTCACATTAAATTCATTTTAAAGATGTTTTTGTTCAGTAAGAATGACAGAGTGGGATGTGTTGATGACGCCAGAGAGTTGGAGAATCACTTTGATACCAGTGGATCAGATGACCAAGTGGAGATTGAAGATATGCAGGTCAAGGTGAAGCTGGTGGGAATGAGGATGATGATGCAGCTGGAGGGATGAAGGTCCCTGGTGAAGCTGAATTATTGGAGGGTGCAGACATAGCGGTAAGCCTGGAAGTCTGTTGTGGAACCAGGTGGATCACAAACCAGGGCAGAGTCAGAATGATGAGTCTGAAGAAATGAGAACACACTAGAAACATAGGCACCTCAGAAAACACGAAATAAACATAAGTATAAAGTCTGAAACTATTGAATATTTTTAATCAAAACACCAGTCCTAGAACAGAAATGAAGCATGACATTTCCTGCAGTTCCAAAAGGCAGCTCTTCACGCCTAAATACTACATCACAACAGCCACTGTGTTGGTAGGCAAAAAGACTAAGGTGGTCTAGAGCGAGGAAGACACCCAGTGGAGGAAGAGCCCATGGGCGTGCAGTGGACGAAGAGACCAATGCAAAATCAATGGAGCTTACCACGGCAAAAATGGCATAGTGGGATGCCTTGATGGAGCCCGAAGGAATGGAGGCTCATTGTGGAGAGGGTGCAGACCAGTGCAGATCAGATGGAAGACCAAGGCAAAGTGAGGAAGGCTGGAGAACCAGAGTGAAACCACTGCACTGGAGGGCCAAGGTGGAGGTAGAAGATCTGCAGATTGAGGAACAGCTGGTGGAAGTAACAAATGTGATAGACCTGGAGGGATGGATTACAGTGTTTTGGAGGGTGCAGACAGAGTCAGTTGTTTTAACTAGGAGGTGACAGATGCTGTGCAGTGTCCACATAGTCCTACAACATAATACAATAAAATGTTGTTGTTTATTGCAGTTTTATAGGATGTTAAGCAGAGTATGCAAGTGACAAATATATGCAAAACACCAATTGTAAATATTAAATATACTCACATTAAATTCATTTTAAAGATGTTTTTGTTCAGTAAGAATGACAGAGTGGGATGCATTGATGGCGCCAGAGAGTTGGAGGATCACTTTCATACCAGTGGACCAGATGACCAAGTGGAGATGGAAGATGCACAGTTCAAGGTGAAGCTGGTGGGAATGAGGATGATGGTGCAGCTGGACGGATTGAAAGTCCCTGGTAAAGCTGAATTATTGGAGAAGGTAGACATAGCGGTAGGCCTGGAAGTCTGTTGTGGAATCAGGTGGATCACAGACCAGGGCAGAGTCTGAATGATGAGGAACCCGTTGAAGCCGAGGGACAATAGGCCATATAGTAGAGCCAATGGAGTGAGAAGCCAAGGTGGAGCCAAGGCAACAGAGATCAAAATCAAACAGGTTAGCAAACTGAGAAAATCGCTAGCAATCAGCTGAAGAAACAGAGCACTTTGAATACATAAGAGATAATAATGAACTAAAATAGACACAAATAAGCATAATGGCTAACCAAGGAAACGAATAAGAACACACTACAAATATAAGCAACTCAGAAAACAGGTAGTAAACACAGGAAAATTTGAACAAAATGAACATTACAATAGTAGTTCTAAAACAAAACAAAACATAAATAATATTGATGCCTAATGACTACCTTGAACCAGCAAGTTTTCAGTCCTACTCTTGAGCATTGGCTATTATGCAAAGCCACACGTACTGTATGGGACTTGTCACTACATGGTGGGTACATTTGTAATGTAGTTATAAGTATCTACACTTGTAAATGCAATATAATTTTGTTTACATTGCATTTACAAGTATACATCCAAACAATGCATTTTAAAAAATCCATTGAATATACATTGTATCCACATTGAAATACAAAGTGTAAATTAGTTATTTTTTGTACTACTGTCCTGTTGTGAACAAATTCTGCTTAAGGAAGTATGCATGTTGTCATTACTATGCCACATCTGTGTATCATCTTGTATAATGTTGAAATGCCCTCATAGTATACCTACAAACATAAAAAAAAAAAAAAAACATACTTTTCAATGATGTTTTAACTTAACAAAATACTAAATATGAAAGTTAAACATTTATGCAAAATAGCATTAATAAAAAAAAAATATTAATACTCACATCAGGTCTGTATTTAGAAGCATAGTTTTAGCAAAGTGCAGTCTTTTGGTTGTGTGCTGTGCATCAAATGAAGTGGGGAATTTTCTCAAATAGGTTGATCAGATGGTCAGTTGTTTTGAACTAGAATGTGACGGATGACTTGTAGTGTCCTCATAGTCCTACAAAATAGTAAAACAAAATGTTGTTGTTTAATGTAGTTTTATGCAACATAAGAAAATGTATGAATAATATGATTATGAAAAGCACATTCAAAACAGTATTGAATAAATAATAAATATACTCACATCTCTGTGAAGATCATGTTTTGTTCAACAAGAAAGCCTGCTTATTTTTTCTTTTTTTCTTTCCTATGTTGTTGTAGATGGTAAGAGATGATTGTAGATGGTAAGAGATGAAATGTTCTTTTAACAGGCGATGGTCACTTGTTTTTGTTCAGATGAAGGATGAGATGGTCAAATCTTTGAGCAGAGATTGAAAAGTTCAGTTGTCCATAAGCTCCAGATTGTCTATTGCTTGAGAAAGGTTTCTGCTAGGGAATGTGAAAGTAACACTACAATTTTTGGCATTTTACAATAAAAAAAAAAAAAAAATCATAATTTACTTAAATGAATAAATAAAATTCCCTGTATACAAAATGTATACGATTATTACATCATAGGCCATGAAAACAGTGCTGTAAGTAGAACTACATATCTTCAACTCAGCATAAAATTTGCTGTAGAATGATGATATTGAAGAAAAACACCTTAGCTAGTTCAGGAAAATCACATTATACGTCCCTGATTTACAATGTATTTGCTTTTGATGTAAATATATCTGACATGCTAGTTTATTTTAAAACATTTTAGAAAATAAAAAATTACCACATGCTAAACAGAAAATTGCTTGTTCTACTTAGAAACTGACAAAATGTTCACCAAATGCAACTACTTTACAGCATGGACATAGCTTGTGTGGAAGCCATTCTGAATCTCTGTTCAGAACTGATGCAAAAAATCTTTTGATGCCTGTTATTTAAAAAATTCAAGTATGTAATTTGAATCCTAGAAACCTGAATACCTAATATGATGGTCTGGCCCCATAGTCCAAATGTCAAGCTAAAACCATGTTATAAAGTGATAACTCTAATGGGTGTGGTTTTGCATAATAGCCCAAAGTTGCTGATTCAAGCTTAATAAAAATGTAGTGAAAAAAAAAAAAGAGGAAACCTGGGTTGGCTGGATATATTTTTTTGAATATATATATATATATATATATATATACAAATTACCCATTGTACTGATTTTGCAACAAATTTCTAAACAAAACAAAAACTGTTACATGGACAATAAATCATTGGCAATTGTTGTAATTTTAGAGGCTATATCTATGTCATATAAATCTTTTTATAAATAAACATATTTTGTAGTTACTACCATAATTTTATCTCCCAATTCCTGCAGCATGGCCTACTTAAAATCCACTATGGATTATGGAGTTGATTGGCACAATTTTAAACTATAAAACAAATATATAAAAAACAATATAAGTTAAACAATTTTGGAGTGATCTCGGACCTGACTCCTTGGTCCAAATGCATTGGTGAATTTAGATAACCTCAAGTCGATCACATCCTCAACAGTAGCAATGACTTTATCAAATGTCTGCCTTATAAACTTTTAGTGGTAATTTACACACCATGGTGACCATGGTAAGGGTGAATCAGGATTTCTATTCTGGAGAGGGGGCGTGAGAAATGGCTATTATATATCTAAGGAACATAGAAGGTGCACAAATGATCCATTCCTGGCTGCAAGAGAAAGTGATAAAAAAACAAGTTTTGTTTACTCATAATTAAAAAGAGATTCAGTAGTTTGATGCAAATTTAAAAACATTTAAAAATAAACCCTATGCCAATCAACCCCTGTGCCAGCCAACCCGGTCTCCATTTTTCCCTCCCCTAGGGAGCCGCCTTGTCTATTGCCTCCCTACCCACCCCGTCCCCCAATAGCAGGCGGAATCTTTACCACAAATTTGATCACAGCAGTGAAATGAGTATTGCCTGATGAAAACTATAGTAAGTTTGCACAATGTCAACACTTATACCTTCCATATCTTTAGTATAAACGTGATCTAATAATGTACCTTTTTCTGTGGTTGGATTCTGTACATGTTGACTGTATCCATGAGTTTCCATTAATTTCACAATTGTAGATGAAGTAAAGATGTCTTCATTAAAGTCTCCCATGATTATTTTCTGTCCTGGATGGTTTTCCACCTCTTCAATAACCTGTAATAGCTGCTGTCGAAACATGTCAGTTTTATATGAATTGGGCCTGTACAACAGCACAGCAGTCAAATTGACATGTGGAACTGTAAAGTATAAACATTCTAAGTTCCAGTTCTCAGGAGTAAAGATGTCACACTCAATTTTGTCAGAACAATATATTCCAACTCCACCTCCTCTCTGATGTTTTAGATCAGTAAAAACAGCAGTACTGTTGTCATAACACTTAGCTCTTGGGTTGTGCTTGAACACAAATTCTGGAATTTGTGGTTCTTGTGCTTTGTCCTCAGCATTTAGCCACGTTTCTGTCAAACAAATACAATCAGCGTTCATTAGAGCTTTATGCGCAACAACATCCTGAATGTGAGCTTTCAGACTTTGTATATTAACCAGTGCTATTCTGAATGTACCAAGTGATTTAGTAAAACTGTACTCTTCCAAAGGGAATTTTGGCATATCTTTCAAGGCCAACTCAATTTTGTCATTACAAAATATAGCCGACTCTTTAAAGTCCTCAATTATTAGCCCACTGAGAGATCTTACACGGCTCAATGCAACATATGCTTGCCCTGCTGTAAAGATTTTCTTTAGTGATACAACAGCTTTATCTACTGTGAGTCCTTGAACTTTGTGAACTGTACATGCCCATGCTAATCTGAGAGGAAACTGACGCCTTATACCACCATCATTTGTGACTTGGTCTTCTTGTACTTCAATTACTGTTGAATTTTGTGAAAATCTCTGGCGCGTTTTAGATCTCTGAATTTTACCAACATTTGGATTATCAAACTCCACATGAATAGCTGACGGGAAATCATCATCATTGTTTCGACTTTCACTGATGTGGACCACTGTACCAAAAGCTCCATTGACGAGACCATCTGCAACATCAATATTTTTTTTTAACATGACCTTTGCTCCAATACCCAGGGAAACGCATGCAGACAAACATGAATTGAAAACTTTTGTATGAAATCCAACTTTACGTTCCATTCGTCCAGTTTTTGAATTTTTCACATAATCTTGAGCATGTATACTGATTGCCTCTGGACAACATTCATGTAGTCTTTCAATGTTGTATTTATCAACTTCAGCATTCGTAGAGAATATGTGAAGATCATTACAAGTCTCTCCTGTTTCACAGTTTTTCAACATAGCAATATCAGCTGTGGCAAGACATTCGTTTTTCTTTCGTACTCTGAGCCGATTTAACATTTCAGCAAAACTTGAATCTTGTTGTCGAACAACTTTAGTTAATTCAGCAAGTTCAAAGTTATTCTCCCATAGGTTTACTCCTTTTGCATCAGCATAGAGAGCAGTGCCTTTAACAGGCGGAAGCTGAAAATAATCTCCCACTGCAAGAATGCTCACTTTTCCAAAGAGAGAGTAGTCACCAGTTTGTTTTATTTGTCGCAACCTTCCGTGAATATATGACAGCAGACGATGGTCAACCATAGACACTTCATCAATAATCAAAATTTGCAAACTACCCAATTTTGTCCGTAAAGAGTTTATTTTGTCATCACCAAGAGGCTGATATGGCAGTTTGACGTTTGCACCAATTGCAAATGTATGATGTAAAGTGGAAGCTCCGATGCTATATGCGGCAACTCCTGTAGATGCGCTTAAAAGTACAGTAATGTCATCAGGATTCTCAGACAGCTGAGATAACAGTCTGGAAGACTCATACTGTATTGCCTTAATAAGATGACTTTTTCCTGTGCCTGCTCCACCAGTAAGAAATAATCGAAATGGTTCAGGGTTTTGTCCAAGTATTTTCTGTAGACACCACTTTTGCACTTTGTAGAACACAGCAGATTGTTCCTCATTTAGTGACCTCAGTAAATGCAGTGCATCATCTCTTGGCATTGTAGTGTGGTTTGTCTCAATTGTACACACAGTTTGAGGATTTCCTGTAAGATCTGGAATAAGTTCTTGAGTGTCATTTTCATCAGGCAATAGTTTATCCTTCATCAGTTCTATGCATTCATCACGCTGTTTTTCTGTTTCAGGACATATCTGGGCCCAAGCATCTTCTAAATACACATCTTGCTCTAAAAGCTGTTTAGCTCTGTCTATTTTGTCACTTTCCTTTTCAAACAATTCTCTGTTGCCATCAACAATGGATTTCACTAGTTTCACGTCACAACCACTTTTTATGACACCACTTTTGTAAAACTCCTCATATGTGGTATAGTTGCTCGGCTTCAGATCACAGTCATCGTAATATGGTAAGAAAAGCTGCAGCAATGAATGATAATATTTTTCTGGATCTTTAGTGGGTGAAAACCTTGGGTACCTCACTACTGCAGGTTCAGTTCGTGTCCTTCGTTTGACATGGCCATTGTTATTATTCAGTTGAATTATTTCATTTTCATTTGTTTTGTTATGTGAAGAAACCTCTGATTTTGTCAGAACTCTGTACTCAGAACAAAACCTGGCAAGACATATGTTTTCTAGTGGTTCTTTCTCTGGTCTGTTTTTGTACCTGTCAATGAGACTTGTCATCCAAAAACTGCTTTCATCATCAGACTGGTCATTTTCCACTTTGTTTCGCAGCATGTTCAAAGGCAAACTCATCTTTACAGGATTTTGTCCTACCGGAATAAATTGTACTTTACGAGAACATTCCTTCAAATGCATTCCTGTTAGTCTGTACACAGCCTCTTGAGCAGAGATTTCTCTATTGTGCAGATAGACACTTCCCAACTGTTTTAATGACGCTTTAGCATCAAGATTTCCATTCATAGCCTCGCTCTGAGTACGCTGGAGTAACAGACCCATCTCTTGTTCTGCTTTTGTGATGTAACTGATTATATAGACCACTACAGAAAAAGCATCTGTGACATACTGAATATCCATATTCCCTTGCCAAGCACGCAGTAAATCTCTGTTATACTGGTTTACCCAAACATCTTTTGGATTTCTTTTCAAGACAATACTTTTCTTTTTGGTACACCTGTTGTATGCTTTTTCAAACATAGTTTGATTAATCCCAATAGATGAAAAAAAGGCATCAACTGAATCAAAATTGACATCAGAATATAAAGCAGTTTTGACTTTCTTTGTAATTGCACTTGCTGTGTCATCTCCATCTTTCCCTTTCAACTCATCTGCATGACTTGGTCTTGTAATAAACGTACGACTGGATGGTGGTCGTGGGAAATTAAATCTACAAACTGTATTTTTCTTGCGACATGTTTTTGAATGTCTTGTACTGTGCTTCTGAACACTGTTCACTGTTTCGTAAAGTACAGTATCATTTTCTGGTGGTATCTCACAAGTGATGTAAGTGTCAATGAACTCAGCAACCGCAGGATCATTGTCTGCGTCATTATCATTGAGCTTCGGAGCATCTTCCACCCAAAACAGACAGTGAACATGAGGAGAACCACGCTGTTGAAATTCAACACGATAAAAGTAGTCTTTTATCTGGCCAATAGGTTTTGCTGGTGACATTATGACATTTTTTAGAAAACAATGCCATCTGTGATCAAACATTCTTGCTGCAGTGACAGGATTTCGTCTTATGAGTCCACACTTTTCAGACCAGTCAAGCTCATCAGCATTTATTTGTTTCCCCTCTTGCTTAATAATAGTGTTCATCATTTCAGGCCATCTCAGATCAGCAGAACTAAAAGATGCAAAGAATGTTGGTATGCCTAGTTGTCTTATCAGGGCAAACAGATCTTTTTGCGTAGACATCCAATAGGGAGGAGTTCCTCTTACTGGTCTTAAGAACTTATATCCTTCATCATAATGTAGTATTCTTTGCAAAGAATCAGAGTCCGTCAGCATATCTTGTGTTACCTTTAAGCAATTTTTTTCAGAGCCTTTTCTCAGTGCAATTGATACATTAGACACAATTTGATCAACTTCTGATATATATTGTGCATAAAAAATGAAGTCTGTGCTGTGTGCAAAACGTCCATCTGCATTTAGAATTCTTGCATTTAGATATCGTGACAATGTGATTTTTTCCTGTCTTTCGTCATGAAATGTTGGACCACCAGTAGGATAGAGAACAGGGAAACACTTTGCCTCATTGTCTTTTTCAGTTAGTAGCCTAACAGGACTGTTACCTTCTCCTGGAGCAACATTTAGTACATCATGAAAATGTTGATCAATTATTTCTGAACCCAGATCAACAGGTTGTAGTGATGTGTCTGACAGAAGACCATTTTGTTCTTTAATATATGTTATATCTTCCTCTGGATCATCTCCAGCTCCATTATGATCATCATTTTTATCAGTTACATCTTGTTCCTCCACTTCAAAATCATCAGCATCCTTGTCTGATTCATCAGTTGCATTCAAAGAGTTTACCCACTGCTCATTAAACTCAACATCATTATACCATTTATTATGTCTCATCAAATAAGACAGTGCATGTCTGACACGATCAGTGCTGACATATTTATATTCATAATGGCCTTTATATGTTAATTTCCGTTTCAGTTTTATTCTTATCATGTGGTCATCACATTCATTACGTGGGAGAATATTTGAGACATCTGTGGTATTAACAGGAACACACACTACAGGTCCATGACAGCCATTCTGTTTTCCACGGGGAAGACAAAGCAACTTCATAAAAGGAATATTGCGTGCAATAAGATGTTCTTCCAACGAGTTCAGACCTTTTAGTTCTTTTGGAACGTCCACCAAATGCATGTTGTTGGCAACACTCTCTTCAGGCAGTTTCCCACCAAGGATTTTACGATGACATGTATAGCAAATCCACAATTTACAAGCCGGATTAGCTGATAAATGGCATCTATTCTCACATTCATTGCTGCATTCATGTAAATACTTCAATGTGATGCATCTTTCAGCCAAATCAGTAATTTGTTGACCTCTGGTTTTATAGCAATCTCTTCTACATTCAACGACCTGTTTTCTGAACAATAAACGATGACAAACACAGCAAACAAATTCTGGACCTGTATTGACTTCTTGATGAAACTGATTAATAGTGAAATCAATGTCTTTCTGTCTCTCCCTCTGTTCTGCAGAAATTTCAGATCTTTTTTGTTTTTTACTCATACGAAAATTTTCATCGTCATGGTATTTCTTTTTAGAGTATTCACAAACACTTGTTTTAAATGCGAGGTTTCTGCGATATTTTCTCTTTGAGTATTCACAAACACTTGTTTTAAATGCGAGGTTTCTGCGATATTTTCTCTTTGAGTATTCACAAACACTTGTTTTAAATGCAAGGTTTCTGCGATATTTTCTCTTTGAGTATTCACAAACACTTGTTTTAAATGCAAGGTTTCTGTGATATTTTCTCTTTGAGTATTCACAAACACTTGTTTTAAATGCAAGGTTTCTGCGATATTTTCTCTTTGAGTATTCACAAACACTTGTTTTAAATGCAAGGTTTCTGTGATATTTTCTCTTTGAGTATTCACAAACACTTGTTTTAAATGCAAGGTTTCTGCGATATTTTTTCTTTGAGTATTCACAAACACTTGTTTTAAATGCAAGGTTTCTGCGATATTTTCTCTTTGAGTATTCACAAACACTTGTTTTAAATGCAAGATTTCTGCGATATTTTCTCTTCGAGTATTCACATACACTTGCTTTAAATGCGAGGTTTGTGCGATATTTATTCTTTGAATATTCAGACACACTTGCTCTAAAGGCTTTATTGCTCTTATACTTGGTCTGAGAATAGTACCGAACAAGTCTTTGAAAACTAGCATTTTTGGAATACTTAATCTTTGAATTTTCACGTTTTGACTCCTGTACATGAATATTGTTCTTATATTTCTTTCGAAGCTGATCAAGTTTCTTCTCCTTATAATCAGTGTCTTCACAGTATTTGGTTTGACAAGTTTCAATCATATTCTGCCTATATTCTCGGTTTTGACGGTATTTCTTTTTAGAACTCTCTATTTTTTTCTGCCTAAAATCGGCATTGCTGTGGTATCGCTCACGTGCTCTTTTGGATTTAGAGTTCTCATCTGTGTCATTTAATTTCCTTTTTCGCAAACAGCGATTTGTCCTCTGATCATGCACTTCAATGTTACAAGCTTGTGCACAAACATTAGCTTGATTTCTATGTTTAACACATGTAACAACTTCATAGTGATTTCCATTGCAGTGCTTCAAATAGATTGCATTATCTGTAAATGACTGTTCGGTAGGGGCGTGTGCATTCCATCTGTCATCATTAAAGGTCATTATATTTATTTTTAAAAAATCAGCTAGACCAAATAATTCCACATGACTTCCCCACGTTCCTGAAAAATACATTTTAGACTGTGTCAAATAATCTTTCATTGATCTGTCCTCTTCTCTTAAATATTTCACAAATTTAGAACTGTTATCTTCCAGATGTTTAACAACTGCACGCCTGATTTTCAGGTGTTTCTCTTGATTGCCGCATACTGCATGTGCTATTGATCTAAACAAGCAATTACCGTCTCCTTTAATGCCCTTTGTTTTACACGGTACTCCTAAAGAACACACATTTGTGGCTTGAACAACAACGCTTTCATTAGTCAGCTGTAAGCATGCACACAGAGCATCCTCATCTGCATATGTTAACGGTTTGAAACTAAACTCAGTATTTACTGTAGGGCCAATAATGATATCATCATCATCCATTAATAAATTATCATGTAACTTGCTTATATGTGAAATTTTGGACTTTGTCTGTACACGTCTATTTTTCTTACTTGAATTCACACAGGTGTCAACCGATTTGCACATAGTTGCTGGTTTGTCTACACGTGTTTGTTTACCAGTGTCTGCGACACACTTACTCTGCTTTGTTGCTCTCGTACGTGAAACTTGTGTGACGCTTTTTTTAACAGACTTACATGACCTTGTCTCAACAGTTAAAGGTTTGGAACTTAACTCGGCATTAACTGTAGGTCCAACAATGACATCATCCATTAATACATTGTCATGCAACTTGCTCACATGTGAAACTTTCGACGTGGTCTGCACCCGTTTATCTTTCTTACTTGAATCCAGACATGTCTTAACAGATTTGCACATAGTTGCTGGTTTCTGTGCACATGTTCGTTCACCAGAGTCTCCAACACACTTACTCTGCTCTGCTGCACTCGTAGGTGAAACTTGTGCGACGTTGCCTTGTTGACCAGACCTACATGAACGCATCTCAGCACTCGTTGCCTTATCGATTACTGTTGCTGTCACACCCGTCACTTCAAATGATTCTCCCTGACCTTTCAGTGATGTGGCAAGGTTATCAACATGATAAAACAACATGTAAATGTCGTCACAATAAACTACTACGCTTGTGCCTGCATTAGACTTAACCATACCTTTATCATCACGTGAATGGGAATCAACCACAGCAAACATTGACCCTGCCTTTATAACTGCACAAATGTAGCCATAAATGTTCAACAAACATGCATCAGACTGAAACAGGGCCCTCTGAAGTGCATCCTCTATAGACATGCACACACCTCTCAATGCACCATCATACACATCATTACCAAAAACACCACTCAGAGAATCTGACATCTTTATTGAGAATGTTGTGTTGAAGAGTGTGTGCACAGTTGGCAATTCTGGAACAGCAACATAACCACGCCATGCTGAATCATTGATCTTCCCCTGTAAGTCCATGGATGTGTACAGGTCATCTCCATGCAACAGAACAGCATCCAGGTCATCTCTTGTCCACGTCAGCACATCCTTCAGCACACTCATCATGACTGCTGTGATGCTGTTTGCTGCACACTGTCTGCCACGGTTGAAACCAAATCTGGAATCAGCTTGATGGAAGGAACCCTGTAAGACTCTCTGTGGAAAATAATCAGAGTTATCGACATCAAGAGATGAACACATCGGAAGGTTATTGGAATCCATTGAAACATTATTGCAAGCCATTGAGGGGTTATTGTAAACCATTGAGGGATTATTGTAAACCATTGAAAAATTATTGGAACCCATTGAAAGGTTATTGGAAGTCATTGGAAGGTTATTGGAAGTCATTGGAAGGTTATTGGAAGTCATTGGAAGGTTTTTGGAAGGTATTTGGAAGTTTTTGGCAATTGCCGGAAAGTTTTGGAAATCCAGGCTCTCGACAGTAGAACCAGAGAACGATGCCTTTTTTTCAAGAGGAGGCATAACCTCAGCCAACTCCATGGAGGAAGTGAGCAGAACGCGCTCAGCATTCCTCCTCTTTGCCGCCCGGGACCGACGGAAACCCTTTCCACGTGGCATCTGCAATTATATGAAAACACACAGACATATACAGACATATATATATATATATATATATTTATTTGTGCCCTTAATTTGTACATCCTTTTTGACAAAAACGTTCTCCTGAACACATTACAAATGTGTTTACATTCACAAAAATACACGGGTACAAAAATAATTTTTCATTATAACTAAATTACCAATGACCAATTGATTCAATTAACTTGTAAACTGTAAAATAAAGCATGTATTTAACTTCTACACAATGCCTTGTATTACCTATATTTTCACATAGATAAAAAATAGTTTACCAGGCCTTACCTTAGATTACTTCTGAAAGTCTTCTGAAACACAAGGAAAAATCTCAAATTCAGTTCACACAACATTAATAGACAATTAGTCACCAATTATGATAATCAATTATAATAATCAATTTCAATGAGTATCAGTATTTGTTTCATTAAAAAGACAAACTCATAAAATTCATTAAAAATATATATATAATTAGTCTTTTCAATCTATTAAAAATGTACTACATTACACATTCACCAAATAATCACTATTAAAAATATTTGAGCTTTTAATGATTTTATATTGTAATCATTTCACAGTTATTCTCCACATTAGAAGCAAATTAATCTCAGTGGCATCATTTCAAAGACAGGGCTTAACCTAAACCAGGATTAGGCCTTAGTTCAATTATGATATTTAAGTAGGTTTTATAAACATGCCCTAGAAAAAACATTACTAGTGTGCATATTGAGACAAAACAATGATATTAAATAATATATATTTTGATAATATAATATATATTTTAAGATATGTCTAAAATCACTCAAACATGCATTTTACCCTTGGACTAGCTTAAGCCTTGAATGTGAAACCAATGGAGTAAATTTTAAATATTTAATTGAGGATAGGAGCAGAATGCAACTCAATGCATATATTTATAATATTTAAGAGTGCTGGCCTACATAATTAGAATACGTAAAGTAGCACAGAGGCAACACTATACACTTTTATTTGCACAGACGTGTTTCTACGCATGCCATCACGCAGATCGTCAAACTTCATTAAATATTATTTCTCGTAAGGTTCGAGTGGTGTCGTGTGTGTGTGTGTGTGTGACAGAGAGGAATTAGAAACAAGCAGAATGTGGTTGTTTGTAAAGCACACGCATCATCATGTATCTGTTTTAAAACTAAGCTAAGACATAAATCTGAAATTATCTTAATCAATATAGAATCGCTGGAGAGAATCTATAACACAATATCACATAAATTAAACAAACTGTTATGCGTAGCGTGCCAAGTTGATGCTTCATCTGCAATACAAACTGGTTTACTCTCGCACATCACGGGACCAGACTGTAATCGCAGCTTTGCACTTAAAAAAAAATGCATTTCATCATATCACAAATGCAATTAATTGTTCATCGCTAAGCTAACACATATGTATCTGTTACACTATATAGTGTCTGTATAGAATTAATAGTAGAATGAAGTAGAGAAATAATAACAAATAATATTTTGTAAACCAGCTGTTTCGTTGCAGTAATGAAACAAAACACATCAATACAAATGTCAGGATCCCAATGAACACTTAAATTAAAACATAACAAACCAGTATATAATACATACATGCACGTAAGCGTGGCCAATGTGGCAAAAATATCATATAACGATTATTTAAATAAAATAAAAAATCACAATTAACAAATTTATCACAGTTCTTTTTATGTTGGTTTTACCATTTTGCAAGTAACTAATCTCCCTATTTTTTAAACAAAACATTACAAGGTAACAAAAAGTAACAAAAAAAAATAATTGCAAGCATTTAGGCCAAAGTGGCAAACATAAAAATCGTTGTCAATATTTTCTTTGTTATTAAAAATTACAAACAAAGATACACATTGCATATACACACCAAAATATTCAAATAAACAATGCTTTATATATTATTATTACTTTTCACCTACAGTAGGTGTTAAACAGTAACATTAAAATACAAAAATAAAACACTAAATTGACTTTACTGTATTTATAGATTGATTCGTATTAAAGCTACTAGTAAAGTTCTCAGTCAACAGCAAATAGTTATTTTCTCCTAGTCCCCATTGACTTCCTTAGTATAGTTTTCCCTACTATGCAATTCAATGGAGGTCAGCAACTTTATGGATAGATACATTATTCAAAATATCTTATTTTGTGTTCAGCACAAGAAAGAAATTAATACAGGTTTGGAGCAAATTTAGAATGAGTAAAAAATGACACAATTATCATTTTTGAGTGAACTTTTCTTTTAATGATAAGCCGAAACATGTTTATTATAAGGCTACTCTGTCACTTTAAGACCTGCACGCGACGCGTCTAATACACGCATGACTCGCACCCAGTTTTCTCTCAAATGTTTTCTTGCTTTCACTTTAGTCATAAACCAAATGTGTTTACGTAAATCTTTTATTGACAAGTATTGGCTTAATAAGACACAAAGACAACTTAGTCCATTAACCAAGGCGCTGTTTAACAGGCTTTAAGTGTCTAACATACACTTCGGGTTTAATGCGCTCAGAAACACGCATGAACAGCGCATCAGCACACGAATGAAATATTTAACCATGCAAATGCAAATAATGCCCTTTAGTGAATTGCAGTGTCCCGTGAGTGTAACTCTACCTCTGCATTAACATGTGATGTCAATGCACGTCGCGTTGTACAGTGGCGGAAACGCCAGAAAACTGATAAAATGTGTGCTACTATTGCATGATAATATATTTCTTCAAAAGTAGATCGTGAACGTATTTTAATCATCTACGAACAAAACTCGTACAATCTGAATTCATTCCGATGAATGAATCTGAATATTGTTTACATGGACACTAAACGTGATCAAAAAGCATTCGCACTACAAATGACAACCGGAATATTTACCTCACAGAACAATACGCACTTTAGTCTGTCGCATTTCGTGTTGTTTTCTTATGAATCATGATAGGCTCTCTCAAAATGGTACAAATACGCACATTCCTACACGTACTGAACTAAAGTTAATGCTCTCTTCAACGACCACAGGATTCGAGAATAACATATTTTCAAACGAATCATACCTTCAAAACACCTCATCTATACAACACACTACATATAGGATTATTTTAAAATACTTTTGCATGCTATTTTGTTAAGATTAACGTTAGCTTTACAACACCACAATGAGCAAACCTCATTAAATTAAAACACCAACTAACGCCTATTTCTCACAAATAAACATACACGTCAACTAATATACACATACTTCAAATTATGTTAGATATATTATGAATAAGCAATAATAAATACTGATTAATAAGATTATATAGACAACACATGAGAGCACGTTCTTACCGTTAGAGAAATGGGAACACAATAACTTCCTACCAACCGGAAATGTTCTCTCTGCCAACAGTCGCAGCTCCCCCAGTGGCTGGGATCTGGGAATGAATAAACATTTACCCTCCTTGCATACATAGCATAACTTTTACTTTATTACATTAACATAACTGACCATTT